>NW_019384347.1:493052-508036 GCF_000671375.1 Centruroides sculpturatus
ATAACTTTCAGTTTCAATTTTAAAACATTTTAAAATTATTAAAAGTCTACTTACACGCATTAACTTAATAAAGTTTAAAAAGTGTATTAAAAACTATTCGAAAGTGTGGTTTAAAAAATGATTTAACAGCAAGAAAACTTTTTAATTAAACCGAGAAAATGTTTAAAAATTAATCCGGATATTGGGAAATCCAGAACAATAAAAATGTTGAAATTTGACACATACAAACATAATATATATATAAATCTTCACTCTTGATAAAGAATTTTATAGAAAAGACATTATTCTTAAGGGAAAAATATTGGAAATGTGTATTCTTTGCTACAAATATTGTGTAGAAACTACTGAAAATGATGTATCAGTATCAAAAGAATACATTAAATATATATATAAAGCTATAATATTATATCGATAGAATTTTAATTATCCTTAAAGTATAGAGTTTAATGATAATGATAATCATTTTCTGTACGTTTAAGTGACACTATGAAGATTATAAAATTAATGACGCCCGATAAACATGGTCAATTTGACGTGTATAAACATTGTAAAAAAATGTATATAGTGTTTTTTTTAAACTTGTTTTAATGATCGATTGTTACAAAAATATCATGCCAAGTAATTAAGGTTGATATGAAGTATTAGAGCTTCACATGCACCTGTTTTCGTCAAAATATAGGAAAAATTAGAAAATATTATATTGATTATTGAAGCTTCCATTGAAAATTGACAAATTTTAATTATATAATTATTTAAAAAACAATTTTTAATATTTAATTTACGAAATATCACATTTCATTATTGATAATTTATTTATCTTTTTACCACTTCTTCAATCTATAAACATGTGTGCACATAGGAAAAATTGTAATTTCTTGGATGAACTTCTGCTAAATTGTTTACTGCCACAAGCTATATATATATATATATATCTTATGTCGACATAAAAAACAAAAAGTTATGTGTCAAAAAACATAGTTATGTCATAACTGTATGAATGTTTCCAGCTACATTTGAGCCGTGGGCTAAGGACACAGACAATACTGGCTGATTAGGTCTCATCAGAAAGGACATGTTGCAATCAGTATTGTCATGTTTTGTTCTTTCCAATATCGGAATTTTCTTTCTAGATAAGAAAGGTTTGCTTAGCTTTGAGTTAATCAAGAAACCTTTCTGATATTTTTATATCTTTATATATAATTTTTTTTCCTTATATAAACTCGAATTTTCATTAATTCTAGCTTTATAAACATAATCCAAAACTAAGTGTATGAACGTATAGATTAGTTTTTAATAAGTTGGAATGTTAAAATATGTTAATTTAGTAGAATTATTCTTTGAGTTTTTTTCTATTGGAAATAAAGGGAAAAAAGTAGTTTAGTGTAAAAAAATACAGTCCAAGTTTGTTCACTTTACTTCAATAAAATGAACAAAGTAGTTTGTTCCAATGAAGCGTTCAACTCTGTTTTGTCCATTTCTTTGGAATGAAGTAAACAAAATAAAATACTCGAGTATTTTGTTTTCGTTTCATTCGTTCTCATTTTAGAAAATAAATAAATATATATATAATTTAATATTTTTATAAAATTTTATGCAAATTCGATTATCTCTATCACTCCTCTTCTGAACTAAAATTATGAACCAAAAAAAAACCCAATATTTTTATAAGAGAAAATTTTAAATCGATAAATATATTACAAAATAATCTAATTTTTAAAACATTTTAAAATTATTAAAAGTCTACTTACACGCATTAACTTAATAAAGTTTAAAAAGTGTATTAAAAACTATTCGAAAGTGTGGTTTAAAAAATGATTTAACAGCAAGAAAACTTTTTAATTAAACCGAGAAAATGTTTAAAAATTAATTTTTGAAATATATTCAGTCAAAATGTAATTTATAATTTAATCTTTCTTCAAGAAAATAAGTAAAGAAAGCAAACTTTTTTCATTCTGTTTTTTTTCCTCCTCTCCTTCCTCTTCTTCACATATGTATATATATATATATGTGTGTGTGTGTATGTATGTATATATATGTGTGTGTGTTCATTTTATGAGGAAAATTTGCAAAGTTTCGAGTAAAAAACCATTATTTATATTGACTTAATAAATATTTTCAATATACTATCAACTGTCAGAGAGACTTTTTAATATTCTTCTCAGCTTGCCAATGATGCCAGCAGGAAAAATGAATCTTTCATTATAGCATCCCGCTATTTTCACAGTTTGATGAATATTTTTCGCTGTGGTTATTAAGGAGATGCTCATCTGGAGCCCGCATCACAGCAAACATAGATTTAGTAATGTTATTCGGTGTGACCGACAACAAGTTCTGATGTCATTATTTGGCATTATCTAATTCCAACATCTACGTGTGCTAAGTGGTGCGGGTGCACCATTACCTCTGTTACGTCATAGTTCCGTAATGATGGTAGTTAATGAGCTCGGATAACGTTTTACAATCTGCAACAGAGCGACTTAAGTTAAAGCCATTGATAAAGAGAAAAGAACAAGAGAAAAAAAAGAATCATCCATAAATTTATTTTTCTCTTCGATTTAACTGACTTTAATCATCATTTTAATAATAATAATTATTATTAAAAATATATACGCGAGTTACACCAGTGGGATTAGTTAGTGATTTCAACAAGCTGAAATGTTGTTCTCTCTTTTATCTCCCCTTTTTTCTTTATTACTTGATAGGTTATTTAGATGGAATTATTCAAACAGCTGTTGATGTTTAATTAAAGAAGATTATACTGTCCAGTTTTAAATGGATATATCGAACGTAAATGTTAGTAAAATGAGCGTGTAAATGAAAATTTTAGTGATAAGTAGAGGCTTGTAAATGAAAAGTTTAGCATTGAAGTAGAAGCGTGTGTAAATGTTAATATTTTCTCGAGTGTAGAAAGGTGTAGATACGTGCATTAAGATAGAGAACAGATATTCAATTTATTAATTTAGTTCACCTCTAAAAAAATCTTCCTCAAACTTTATTAATATTTAACTTTTGCAAATTAAATTATCGAATATTTTAAAAGTTATACTTTAACAAATTTGCCTATTTGATATATTTATAACAAAATTGGTGCCGTGAAAAATTTTCCTCGCCATCTTTCGCTTCGATGAATATTAAAATTTTAATATAAAAATCTATTATCGAAGGTTAAATGAAATTTTCATTAATATCGATGATTTTAACTGGCGAAAACTCAATCTCCAACATTGTTATTGAGAGACGTTTTGTGTTAACGCTGTTTAAATTAGAAAATATTGGGTTAGAATTAATTAAATATACTGTATTTAAAGAAGGAAAAGTTCACCTTTTGACAAAATTCTATTAATGTCTACAAAGAGAAATGTATGTGAAATCTTAATAGAAACTGTCTTGGATATTTACTCTGTCGATGGTGGATATTATGTGAAAGGAGTAGGAAGTGTTTCTCGCTGTATAAAGTTGCCCAGTGTGCAGATCGTAGCTCAACAGCAGAGTAAATACAGTTGTGTATGGAATTAGAACTTTCGCTTTCCGATATCAGATGCTATGTAAGGTAAATAGTACGTAAATCTAATGTCAGATGGTACAAGTGACCATTGGGAGCGTGCATTCACAAACACTACCTAACCATAACGTAATACATTTAAGTACTTTCCACGTATTTTATCGATATAAACATGCACAAACATTAATTATTTTTTAATTTAAATAAAAATTATTCTTATAAAATTTTCTTGAAGATTAAACAACTAATAAAAGTTGTGTTACATAAATTTGTTTAACTCTTCTGAAGGAGAAAACGAAATTAGATTTGAGATATTTTTCTTTTTATCAAGTAACTTTCTTCTTCTTTTTTATCTATTTTTGTGAATTCTTCTGGCTTATTTCTTATGCCAAATTTTAACTTTTATCTCTTACAATGGAGCGAAGAAGCTTTTTATGGCTGGTTTAAAGCCAAATTTCGGAAGGGGGAACTTATAGGTGAATTGGTTTAGTTATTCTAAATGGGTAGGTACCAAATTTAACTTTTGGATTCTTGCCACTTCGATACTACAGACAAATATTCTACAATAGTTTTAAGTTCAGGTTAGTCATGTAGAATAGTGCTATTTTTCGCCATTTTATCCATACGAGAACTTACAATATGCTTCTTTGAACATATCGATTTTAAATGCCTCATCCTAAATATATATATGTGTGTGTGTAATTTTTTTTTCTCTCTTAAAGAATGCGAATAACTTTACATGCAAGAAAATCGTTTCAGAAATCTGAGCAAACATTCGATAGTAGTATTAACATACACGAATCATTAATTCACTCTTTAAACTGCTTTATCAAACATCAGTAGAATGTATCATTATATAATTATGCGAATAAATTCGTAGGAAATTATTCAAACGATAAAATTGAGAGCTTAATTGAATCGAAACGATTTGTCATCTCGAGAGATTTTTATATGTTTAAGAAGGGCCAAAAAAACAACATCTATGTAGTTTAATTACAGGCGATAAATTTAAAAGATATAGCTTAAGTAATTGCCTGCCAAGTAGAGTTTTAAAGAATAAAAAGAAAACATCAGACACATTAAGGTCACGAATAGTTTGTATCTTATCGAAATCGCGAGGCAATTTTCTGAATTGCTTCAAGTTTTTACTTTTTTACTATTTTTTCCCCTTCTTTTTCCTTCCTTAAGGTAGGGATATTAATAAAACAAAACTGATCGATTGAAACACGTTTTGTCTCTTGTCTCCATGTCCTAGATTTGTTACTGTTATTGTTTCCTTTTTTTTAAAAAAATAATATTTATGTAAAATTTAAAAAATAAATAGTAGAATTCCCATTTTTTATCAGTCGAATTGTGAAAATCTATAATCTAATCAAGTAATATACATATAAAGTTGATTAAATATCTCTCCACTACTTCAACATTCATTTTTCATTCATAAACGTGAGATTATAAATTATTAATTAATTTAAGCGATATCTCTTGTTAAAAGTTAGTTTTTTTTCTCTTTTTTGGCAAGGTAAGTCAAAAAATATTTTCACATAAAAATAAAATAATTATATAAAATTTAAGTACTTAGATAAATTATGTATTATTCTACTCGAAGTTAGTGATTTTTATGCATTTAATTATGACAAAAATCTTCATTTTCTAAAATATTTATTATAAACTTACTTTTAAAAATATATTTTAAAATTATTATAAATTTTAAATATAATGTTTTCATAACAAAGACACGATTATAATAAATTTATCGCTCATTTTCTAAGCAAGTCTTTTAATCATTTATTAATTATTCATATTTATTTTCTTTATGAACGATTAATTATACAAATTGTTTATTTTATCGGCTATTTTAATTATTTTTAACTTTCAATAAAAGGATAATTTAACGCGCCTTAAATATCTTATTCCTTACTCTATTCACAAGTTAAGTATACATCAACGAGATGAACATAAGCTTTAAATTTTCATTATAATTTATTTACAGTGTAAAATAGGTCACAAAATGTTATGATTATCAGATTTCTAGATAAGCATTCTCTTATTGATTTAATTCTTATAAGTAAAGGTTTTGAAGTTTAGTTGTGTTTCTCTTTCTTCTTTCCTTTCCTACCTCTCCTCTCTCTTCCTATATGATGTATATACAAGAAGATAGGAAAGAAAGAAGAGAAAACATCACATTCAACTATATATATATATATATTAAATTTTACTGTTTATAAATAATTCAAATTTGTTTTTGAATATTTAAATTTTCAATCAATTCAATTTTATTTCAGTGTTTACCTTACTTTTACACATTTTTTTAGATAAAAGATTTTATTTTAAAAATGTATTAATAAAAAAAAAACTACTTTATAATCTGTAGCTAGATATAACTTATTAAATGTCGAATTTATATTAAAAAGTCGCATTTTTCTTTAATTAAAATGTTTAAATTTATCTTTGTAATAATTCTCGTATTTTAATTGTGTAAGATTTAATACCGTAAAAAATTCCTTTATTATTAATAAATATAAAGAGACTTTTTACTTAAAAATTCTTTAAAATATTTAATTTTAATTTTATTTTTCTGCTGTTTTTAGAGGAAAAAATAAATATTTCCTCTTCGCTCTTGGAGTTTATACAAATAAGTATTTAAGCAAGTTATAGCTTAATTTTAATTGTTTATAGAGATGAATACACTTCGAATAAAAAATTATTCTTTATTTTTAATGAAGAAAAATTACAATTTATAAGTTTTTAATATTAATTTAAGAGCATAAAATTAAGAATAATGTCATAATATTGTAAGAGTAATTTATCTCTCTCTTCTCATAAAATTCAAGCATAAAAAAAATCGCTTAAAAAAACAGATATTGACCTTATTTAAAGTTCACTCCAAACAAAAATACAAAAATTAATATTTACAAAAATGTTATCTGCGTGTTTTAAAAAGGATTCTAATAACCTTTACCAATTTTATGGATTGTAATAAAATTTCCAAGCTGATATCATGCTTCTATGTTTTACATTAATTTATGAAAATTTATTATTTCTTTCAGATTATAATTTACGATAATTCAGTATTCTGTCTATTAATAATTTGTTAATAGAAAAATACATTTTAAATTAATTTAAGTGTAGATGAAAGCTCATAAACAAATCGTAAACTAATTCTCCTATAAATTTTTTTTATAATTATATAAATTAAATATATTTAACTCAAATAACAAGATAATTCGGAGAAAATAAGACCGGTTTTAACTTCCGTTTCATTAATTTTAAGCAAGTTTTATGCGCCTAACATTGAAACAATTGAATAATTTTTACGAGCTGAGTGAGAGCATTCATTTATATTACAGTAGATAAAAATATAGATTTAGATTTTTCTAAGTGATGACCTTTAAACTAAAATAACAAATTTTAATTAGAATTTAGAGAATTTTGTTTCTAGAAACTAGGCCTTATCACAGAGATAATCAATGGGAGAATTAGGCTCGGCCTTACATTTACGAGAGGCCTCAAAAATTTGTTAAAAATTATTAAATTCCATCGTAGTTTTTAACAAAAGAAAGCCTTTATTTTAACAAAAACCTTTATGTTTTTGTTTAAATAATATTATAGCACTATTTTGTGTTTATATATATATATATATATATATATATATATATATACTGAGGCCCCAAAAACATTTATAGTTAGGCCTCTCTCGATTACTGAGACCATAAAAATCACAAATATAGTTTCAATTAGTACATTTATATTATAAAAATAAATTAATTAAACTATTTAGAATTAATTTTTATAAGATATTTCATTAAAATTTAATTTTTTTTAATGTTCTAAAATACTGTATATGTTTAATTTAAAAGTTTATAGTTTAAAATTAGCTGATAGAATATAAGATTATTATTTTGTTATTTATAAAATTTAAAAGGTTTTAAAATAAAAAATATAATACTTTAAAGCCTTTTAAACTATCAGCTTATTCTATTTATAATTCATTAAAATTAATTTTATAATAACTTGGATCTTAAATGATGTTATTAAAAGGGTACATTAGAAAAGTAATAAAAATAATAATTTTATAGTAATTTTCATAATTTTAGTCATTAAAATTTTATAACAACAACAAATTATTTAAATTATAAAATTCACAAAAAAAAATTTTTTTTAATTTTAAAAATTAAAACTGGTATTTTAATATTTTATATGGTTTTAAGGTTAGATTTATGAAGAAAAAAACTATTAAAATTACAAGAAAATTAAGCTATAGAAACTCTAAAAAAGATCGGTAAATTATTATTTTACTTAATTTATTTTTATAAATATATATATTTTTTATATATATTTTTAAAATCTATAATGCGTATATCATGTTTCCATTAATTACTCAGTTGATGAATACATATTAATCTTAGTATCGAATTTATCATCTTTACAAAATGTCGTCAGAAAACATTTGTGAATTTTCTTATTTTTGTATAATTAAATAATAATTTTTTTTAAAACTAATCAATCATTTATGAATATACGAAGTAAATAATAATTTCACTTAAAAGTAATTACTGTATTTTTAAATGCAATTAACTCCATTTTGCATTTTATATCATTCTCTTGAATAGTGCCATAAATCTTATTTATAATATTATTTATTTCTGAAGTTAAAAGAAAGATTGTTTATAATTTTTAACTTTAAAAATGTTATAAAACTTTATAAGAATTTTTTTAATGCTTTTAAATTAATGAATCCTCTTCTTAAAAATTGAAGATCTTGGGATAAGCGCAGATTAACTCATTGTTTCAAAATTCTGGAAAATCACTATAAAGTTCCGAATATTCACTATATTTTGGGATAGTTCACAAGTGATTAATGATAGGCCAGGTCTATGAGAAATCACAGGTGATGAATTTGGAACTTATATCTGCCCTACGTTTGTAAAAATTCAACAATGTGTTCAACAAGAAACTGAATTAACACGTTCTTGACCCATTAGAAACGAATAAAAATTCATCAAAAAATTCTTTAAAATACAATAGAGATGTAAAATTTGAGTTTTTAATATATTTTAAAACTATTTTTTAAAATATTTTAATTGAATTTTTTAATTCGTATTTTATAACATTTCAGATCTGTTTACAGATTTCTCGTGTTTACAAATTATTATATAAGAAATACTAAAATAGAATTAATTAAAAGAATGCGAAAATATTTTATAAATATCCATTATATAGAGGACACGAATATAGAGAAGTTCGTCAACATATAACTTCCAACAAATACACTTAAGCTAACTTGATAGAAAATTCAAATCAAAGTTTCCATCATCTTAAAACTTTAGTGTATTTGATATCAAATGTTGTCACTGGGGAAATTCATTAAGTTGATGCGATTTACTTTTCCTAAGGTAACATCCAAAGTCAAGAGTCGATTCTACAAAATAAAATAAGAATGCCATCTTTCATTTAAACGATCTATAATATAAAAGTAGCTCTTCAGCCGTACTAAGTTATAGTGTTGAAGCAATTGTGGTTAAAGCGAATGGAATGGAAATATTTGCAATTCTGATGATATATACTATTCAATAAAAACACTTCATCTAGAATTTTTTTTTTTTTTTTGCTTTATCTTTGTTTCTCTGAACTGATTTGGTATGATGAAGAGACCATGTTAGTAGTGTGAAAAGTGTGGTCAGCACTTAACGAAAGCTGTAGTTTGCTTTCTTTTTTTTTGGAAGCATTTTTCGTTAATTGAATCAACTGTTAGGATCAATCTATAGTTGTAGATAGGTAAAGCTGCGAGGCAAAACCCTTCAAATGATTAGTCAGCGGTATCCCGCCTTCTCCGTGTTTACTTAGCCACAAAGGGAATTGAATCTTTGTGAGAGTGATCACGTTTACATGTTGCAATAGTACCGAGGGTGGACCTCTTGTTAGTAAATGACACCATTTAGCGGGTTGCTCTTATAAATAAAATATATATATATATATATAAGATGACATATACATATTATTCACGTTGGCTGTAATATTGAAAACTTAAAAAACATCATTGACGAATGGAAAACTTTAAAGAGTTTCTTGAATAGCAATTTAAAAATCGATATTTTGTTCGACTTAACATTATTCAAATGTCTTTTAGAAATTTTAAAGTAGATTTATAAGAAAAAAAATTTTTTTTCCCTTCTTTTCTCGAAGCATTATGGTGCTTGATAGAAATTCAAATCTTTCATATTATTAACTCAATATTATTGATTAAATATCAGAGGTTAGGGTAGTCTTTAGAAGAACAATTCTTATCTTTCAGTCTTCTAGAGATTAGATACGAGGGCTGTTCGAAAAGTTCGCGGCCTTGCCTATATGCGGCGCTGCGATCAATTTAATTTTTGGCGGGAATAATTCAGTCATCCTTGCTAAAGATACGATACCAATTTCCGCTTGATTTGTCATAAAGTTTTGCCACGACAGCTTAGCAGATAGTCAATGTGCACATGCTTTGTCAAAAATGGAGAAGATGGAGACTCGTGCGGTCATAAAATACCTGACGAAAAAAGGGTTGACCGCATCTCAAATCAAAGCTGACATGGATGAAGTTTTGGGAGAGTCTGCTCCTTCGTACACCACTGTGAAAAAATGGACAGCCCTTTTTAAATCTGGCAGAGAGAGTGTGAAACATGACCCTCGCAGCGGACGGCCGTCAACTGCTGTCACTGAAAAAAATATCGACAAAGTTTACGATTTGGTGTTAGCAGATCGCCGTTTGAAAACGCGTGAGATAGCTGAGACAACAGGCATCTCTGTCGACCGAGTGCACCACATCTAACCGAAAATTTGGGTATGACGAAGGTCTCAGCAAGTTGGGTGCCGCATCTGCTGACCGCTGAGCAAAGACGTGTTCGCACTTTGATGTCAAAGAAGTGTTTGGACTTCTACAAGAAAAACCCACGGGATTTCTTGCGTCGGTTTGTGACTACTGACGAAACGTGGATCCATTACTACACTCCTGAAACAAAAGAACAGTCGAAGCAATGGAAACACCCCAGTTCGCCACCACCAAAGAAGGCAAAAACAGTTCCATCAGCGGGGAAAGTGATGGCCTCGGTTTTTTGGGGATGCTAAAGGAATCATCTTTATTGACTACCTAGAAAGAGGAAAGACCATCAATGCTGTCTATTACTGTATACTTTTGGAAAAACTGAAGAAAGAAATCGAAGAAAAGAGGCCACACTTGAAGAAGAAGGTTCTGTTTCACCACGATAATGCCAGAATCACTGAACAAAAGATAAACGAACTTAGCTTCCAATTAGTTCCACATCCACCGTACTCACCTGATTTGGCCCCCAGTGACTTCCACCTTTTTCCAAATTTAAAATAATTCTTGGTTCGAAAGAGATTTCACTCAAATGACAGTCATCTCTGAAGTAAACTAGTATTTTGCACAAATTGACAAATCGACCTATTGTGATGGCATAAAAAAGCTAGAACATCGCTGGAATAAGTGCATTGCTAACAAAGGAGACTACATTGAAAAATAAAAAAAGTTTTAACATTATTTTGTTTGTTGTTCTATTTGAGGTCGCGAACTTTCCGAACAGCCCTCGTATATAAGGTAGCATTCCTTTGGTTGCCATGTAATGTTTGAAAATAGCTCAAAAGCCTTATAGAACAGCTTTATGGTGAAAAGAATGTCGTGCGTGGACTTGTAAGATTAAATTCACTCATTTTGTTGTGTAAAAATACTCTTGAAGAAAGGTAAAATTTAATGAAATCAAAAAAACAAAAAAAACAAACATTTTTCAAAGTTTCAAACACTTCAAACTTTCTTCTAATGATCTGTATTTATGTGCATCAAATTAATGCATTTTTGTACGTAACAATGGAATTGATGAGAGATAAAACCATCCAATTACGTGCAAAAAATCATTTCGTTAACAATAAATTTTCTGTGATAGAACTCGAAAATGCTCGTGACTACGTTTTTCTCGTTGATTATAAAATTTTAAAATAACAATCCGATTATTACAGCAATACTTTTTTTTCTTAATTATAATAATAATGACACAGTAGTTTTCACTTTTTAAAGATTTTGCCAATATTAATTTTTCATATTTGATCACTTCCATTTGCAACAAATCAACAGCATTAACTTTCTCAAAGGATCAATAACGTTTTCAACAATTCGCATTCGAGAACTCGCTGCTTAATAATCGATAAACACTTCAATAATCAACAATATGGAAACTTTCGATAATAACCGACATCTTTCTGACATTTTTTATGGTGTTCAATAGGCTCGCTAATCTCTACGGTGTTCGAAGAATATATATTCATAAACTATTCTGTATTAATCTACACGTTCTTTCGTCAATCGATACACACTTCAACATAGAAAAATTTCGTATTTCCATCGATATTTCTCTAAATAATTCCTATATTTACACATGTTTACAATAGAATGAATACGGACAAGATATTGTAAAGAAATTTTAAATTACAAACCTCTCGAAAGATAAAGATGGGAGGGGATCGTAGCATGCCTTGGCCTTATACTTGTTAAAGATGATGATGATTTACACTATTGAAACGATGAGATTGTACTGTACTACCTCACTAATTAGAATATTGAACATGTTTTCATTTCGAACACAACAATTCGATCATGTCAAATTTTCTAATGGTATATTGAACATGTCTAATATAACTAAACAACATTGTTCAATACTGACTTTACCTAATTAACGCATCAGTTTTGTACCCGTTACCTCAAAAGACATCATTAATTTGTATCCCCATGTAAATACAAAAGGGGGGCTAAACAATGTCTCCTATTCTGAGATTAATTGTTCATCAACACATATTATTCACTTTCTTAACTTACACTATGCAATATTAATCATTTATCCTTTAACAAATTCGCTCAAATGACTTTGATAAGAATGATGGACACCCCAAATTGCATTAGAATATTTTGTGCTAAATTAGTTTTGTTCATGAATATCTTTGAAAATTTATAATAAATGAGACTATTGTCTTTTCCTAAAGGAAAACATTAATTTAAAAGTTTTCAAACGGGAAAATATATTATTAAATTATATAAAATATCATTTTAAAAATGATTTGAATATAATAAAGTATAATGATTATTCATTAAAATTATATTAATGGTCTAATCTGTTGAGAATTTTAAACAAATTAAATCGTCGATGTTTACACGAGATTGAAAATATTTTACATTAAATTTCATTTTACCTGGAAAATGTAACATAATTAATATAAATACCTTAGAAAATTGAAATTCGTTCAATTAATTCAAAAGAAACTGTATTAAGTAATTAAAATTTAGAAAAGAATTCAAAACTTTTATACTTAAAAATTGAAAAATTTTAAATATAATTTTATGTTAAAAATAATAAAACTATCAGCATCAACTACTACTATAAATATTGTTTACTACAACATTTGATTTAATGTGAAAATATTTACAAAAAAATAATTAATTCTATGGAAAAAAATTCATTTTTTATCCCTTTCGATTCTACATAAAGAAATCTTAATTGATTTTATATTATAAAATTAAAAATTTTATCGTTACTTTTATGAAGAAGATTAAAAACTCTATCTTCATCTTAGTATATAAGAACTAAAAATTTTTGTATAAATTCTATGTAATAAAATTCAAAATCACGAATTAACTCGAAGAAAATTGAAATTTTAGAAATTAATTTAATATAAAAAGATAAAAATTCATATCATTAACTTTGTGTAGAGATATTAAAATGCAAGAAATTATGTTAAAAAAACAAAATTAAGTTATAACATTATCATTTAATATTTACTTTTCTGTAAAAAAATAAACTGTTTAGATAATGAGATATAACTTTTTTTATTTCATAAATTATTCAACAAGCTTGCTTTCATTTAACTTAACCTTGTAGAAAAAATAATAATAAAAGCAGAATTGGATGATGATTCATCTTTATGTTCAGTATGGAACCATAAATAGATGTGCAATCTATTTATCATAATAATAAGCTCCGTAAATTTACGCTTTGTTGTTTGATGAGTCATTTATCGGTTAGCCTCAATTATAATCGTTATACATTGGTAGATAGCACATATATACTGTATGTATAACACATTTAGATCGTATATTATTGCCTGTATTTTAATTAAAATGAGAAATTTTTAATAAGTTAACCTTGCCTAGAGGCAAGAGAATGAAGTTTGGAATCTTGAGTTCTCAGGAAATTGCAATAAGTAAACAAAAATAATAATTTAACAAACTATATTTAAGCTTATATCTTATATTTTGGATGACCATTAATATTTTAGTAAGCAATCATATGAAGGAGCAAAATTTGATGTATTTATATATAAATAATATATATACCGAAATCTCTGGTAGAATTTCAAATATTTATTTAGAAAGTATCGAAAACTTCTAAAATTACAGCTTATACTTATAATAATTAGTTTAGAATTCGTTGAAAAATATAAGATAGATGTACATACACCGTTACATTTTATTAAAAGTTATTATTAATGAAGAAAATTAACGATTAAAAATAAAGAAAGATAAGACTAATGGATTTTCATTTATCTTCTACAATGTTCACGTTTATAATTAATTAAATTTTATAAAAGATCAATAAATATTTTTGTACGAATCGATCGCGATTGTTGATGACTAATAACACGGTACAAGGCACCCTAACAAAGAAGAGAGTAAAATACAAGTTAAACTAGACACGTGCGAGTTTCGAGTAATATACACGCGCTAAATAAGCATCTGGAGTATCATCTGATAGAGTAATAATTAGATAAAAATACTCACCATCCATTTTGACCATACCCAAAATAAGAAGACACGTGACACATTGAAAAGTGGTCTTATATATCTGCTTTGTCATCACTAGTTTTGCGTAGAGCTGAAGAGGTAATTATCTTACAGAATTAGCACAGTTGTTCCTTTAACAATATTTTTGTGACATTTGAAGATGATCAGTGAAGGATCAGCAACCACGCTAGACAACGTGGATGGAAGAGCAAAGCAACCATAGTGGAGTGTTGACCGTGAAGCCAGACGTAGTGATCTGGTCGTAAGAATCATCCCATACTCTGACTGGTGTTTCATTGATCGAACTGTCTGAGTCATGTCCACTATTACTAAGGGGTGTACTGTACAGGCTCCAATCAACACCAACGTATAACGCTTTTATACATTCGCCAACAATGATGAATTTGTTTAAGCGTGCTTAATGCATATTAATATGGAATTTTTCTATTCAGTACATCTTCGTTCTATAAACATTTATACCTGGTTATTATAATTTATAAAATCTTTTCATATTACAATATTTCCTCTTATATAACACATTAAAAATGCCTTAAGTTTGTTAATAAGGTGCTCAAATTCATAAACTCTAAATATTTGAATTTCTGATAATAATATTTTTAGAAATTTATATAGTGGAAAATAAGATAATATTTACTTTTC
>NW_019384347.1:511495-531885 GCF_000671375.1 Centruroides sculpturatus
AAATAATAAATATTTAAAAATTACATTTCAGCACATTATATTTACATATATTATTTTATATGTGTCATTAAATATAAGGTAAGAATATAAAGAATAATTTTTAAATTATTTATTTTAAATCTCAATGTTTGTCTTTAGTAATAATATATATTTTGTATACGATATATATTTTAAAATATAAATAAATATCCAGAAAAAATAAATAAAAATATGTTTATTTAGGAAGAGATTAAATTTTATTTATATATAAATTCTTGTTTGTTTTTCCTCTGTATATCTGAATTCACATTATTTCTATATAACGTTATTTTCTTGTAGAAAAATATTTAAATGGATAAAGTTGAAATGAAGGAATATTTTGAAAGATTAATGATCATAAGCTACATACGTCAAATGATAATTATTATGATTACGAAAGGAAATCATTAAATATCATGTTGTATATGCACATATATGCAACACTAATTTAACAAATATAATGGTTATCTTTTGATAAATTTCATAATTTATTTTACTAAATGAGTTTAATTATTTTACATATTATAATTTATAACACGCAATTAAATCTTGTGAAGAAATTAATAAATTTCATATCATATTTTCTTCAATTATTTAAATTGTATTTTACTTTAAACTAAATTATAAAATATTGAGTAAAAATAAAAATTTGAAATGTAGTCAGAGGAATATAAATCGTTGGAATTTAAAAAGTTTAAAATAAAGTATTGCCATTGGAAAGAAGATAGATGAAGAATAGAGTAGTTAATGAAGCATATTCACATGTGAAGTATGGGCTATATAAATTTATATGTTGGTAGCCTTGATATAGGTTCAATAAGGAATTGAACTCCTGGGATAAACAATTTGACAAAACGTGCATCTACCGTGACTGCTGTACTTGTATTACCGTAAAGATTAAACGATTAGAGGAAAAAAAACTAGTTTTATATATCATTGTTAACGTCGCGATAAACTATCTACAACTTGTACTTAATATTTCATAATCTTTTAAAAAAGGAAAGCTCAATTTTCATCATAAAATCTTCTTTATTCTCACCGAATCACATAATGTACTTATATATAGCGTATATTTGATCTAAAAATTATCTCATATATCACGGGTCATTAATTATATTTATTTATATTTTATTATTATTGTTGTTGTTGTTACGTATTAATGTTAATTAGTTGTCGCAACTTATAATTTAAGAATATTTTCATGCACTAATAAACAAGGAATAAATATATTCTTAGCTTATTTTCTCCTAATCTTAATTTATATATGGAGGATAAATCGTTGGTTGACCTGACTTCATACTTATTTATTCTTCTGATCAATCCTCCATTCAATCAAAAGCACATGCGCTATGGGATCAAATTAGGTCAAATCCATATTTGATTAAAAGGAAGATTTAATTAAAAACTTAAAAAAAAAATATATATATATATACACTTTATTTATGATAAATCTGTAGCATAAGATTTATCCATTCTCGGATATAATCCCATTAACGCTTCACATAAAAAATACATTTTAAAAAATAAATTCTAATTTATTATATTATTATCATTATTATTATTATTATTATGACACAAAAAAGACATCGTTTAACAAATTCTTAATTCTGCTAGATAAAATATGACAGAAGGAATTAAATAAGATGCAGAAATTCAAAGCAATATTCAACAAAACAGATTGCTGCAGTAAATAGAAAACTTAATGCAGAAAAAAAAACATATATATATTACTAAAATAAAGATTAAAGTTTGGCAATAAAATAGATTTTTTTTATATATATAAAGACAAAAAAAAAAGTTTTGTCATATCAGAGGCAAGATTAAATGACAGCTGCTACTAAATTGAATCAATAGTGAAAAGCAGCTACCATGAATTATGGACATTAACATGCCTAAAAATTATGATTTCAGGAGTGAAGTAATATTGAAAATAGTCAAATTTGTGTGACAGAGAATAAAAAAAGAACAGATCTTAGAAGGTGTCATCTTAAGAGATCGATAAACAACAAATGAACTCAGATGGAATAAGAGCCAGAGAGGATCGAAGTTGTTAGGAAAAACTAAAAAAAAACTAGAAAAAAACGGCAAAATGAAAGAAAAAAATAAGATTTTTTTTCTTTCTTCTTTTACATTACTGTATATAGCGTAGCAATGTCGTTGCAAGTTTTATAAACAGAATATTTATGTACTAAAAATGGAGAGGGGAAAGAAATCGTGAAACGAATTTGAATTTTAAAAAAATAAGCAAATTACAGATAAATATAAAATCTTTGGTGTTATTTTGTTTACTTTTTAATAAATTAAGACTTTATCTATATTTATAAGTAATAAAAATTGACTGATACCTATTCATTACCATTCTAATTACTCAATTAAAATTACACCGAAACTATTTTAAATTCATGACATTTATAAATATTTTTCATAAACTTTACTCATTTTTCCTGTAAAAATTTTCAAACCAATTCAAAGAAATTATCTAAATTAATTGTTGTGAATAAATATATCAATAATTAGATTTTTAAATCTTGTTTTTTAAGTCATTAAAATTTTAATGAGTATAGAAATCAATAGCTAGTCTTCTAGATGACATTTTTAATAATATAAACATGTAATTTGATACTGAAAGATTGTATTCATTATAACAAAAATAATTCGAGATAAACATATTAAATTATTTTACAAAAATTTGTAAAAAAATATTAAACAAACAGAACATTTTTTCCTGTTCTAAGTAAGTTACTAAATTGATTTTAATGAGTAAAATCAACATGGATAAAGAAATTAAGTATTTAAAAAATATATGGAAGTAATAAGTGAATTATTGATTAAAATTTTATTTAATCAAAAAGATTATTTTAAATTTTATTTAAAATTTATTATTATTTTTTTAATACAATGACTAATGATGCTATTGAAACTTTGTAAAGTATTATTTGTAAGAAGAAAAAAAAAAGTATTTCCATAAAAGTAAAAGAAAATTTGCTCATCCATCATAAAGATAACATTATGTTCATCACGATTGAATGGACTTCAATGAAAGTAGATAATAAAAATTTATTGTAAAAGCTAGGTTAAATCTAGATTTAGTCTATCATGATGTGAACAAATAAAATATTCTGTTAAAATATATCTTATAAGTATAACTGATCAGCAATTTGGGAATTTGAGTGGTTGCTACGTTTTACACTTTATAACCATTTATTCTAGAGAAATTATATTGAAAACTTCTTTAGATTTCTTCCTTCATTAATTAAAAGTGCACTTTTTAATAATTTACAAAAGTTTTTTTATAATAATATAAAATTAATAAGTAACTCTTTATAAAAATTCTTTAAATTTAATAAAAATGAATGTATTTAATATATATGTTACAGTCAAAACCCGTTTTTAGTTAGAACGCGTTTTAACTAGTTGAAACTAGTTTATACTGAATGTCTTTGTTAAAACCCGTTTTGTCTAGTTAAAACTAGTNAAATAAAAACTTTTAAATAATTATTATCATAAAAAGATCAAAGTTGTAATGAACTTAAAGAAGATTTGATTTTATTATTCGGCACAACGAAAATAAATAAAAATGATTAAAAGATAATGGTGTAATCGCAGCATTTAAAAGCATTGCAAAATAAACGATGGAATTTCATACTCATTCTTTACTCTTCCATCAATTCGGATCACATATCGTTGCTTCGCCACCCGTTAGAATACAGTAACAATGGGTGGGTAATTCCTGATACAGGAATAGGATGTAGTACAGAGCCTGCTACAGAAAATAGGGTTTACGCCCGACTTATTCTTCCAATTTGTTCGGAGAGTCACGTGTGATCAGATCACGTGGTATTGGTAGAACACAATCCCTCGTTACGGCGTCACTTCCATCTGTTTCAGCATAGGATGAGTGGTTGAAAGGTTTTTCAACAGTAGACGCCCCTTGGCTACCTTTAACCTCGTGATGATTACTTTCTGGCGCCATTCGAAACGATGGGGAGGAGAATGAGATCTTCTATTGTATTTCTACACCAAAATATCTAGATATATACATAGATTTATGTAAAAAATTATTATAATACATCTGAAATTGTTGTAACGTCGAACCATTCTTCTCCACCCCTTAAAAAAACCTTAAAAATACGAAATATTACTAAAAAATTCGAATTATTCAATTACTTTTCTCATGAAAACAGCTTTTATATCTCTTGAATAACGTTTCTTGCTCTTCAAAATTTCTTCAATTTACAATTACATGTAAATTAAGTATCGTTTCTTATTACTTTATGAATTACAAAAAAGAAAACTGGCCCTGTGTCTAACACCTAAATAGGAGTCAGTTTTCCATAGGGGCTATTTAAGTGATAGACGTGAAGAAAACCCGGTAAACTACACGTGGCCAGCTCGTTGATCAGCGAGAACCTCGTGTTCAGTGGTTTTTATCCACTAGACCACTGGTGGGCACTTTATTGTATATTACCTTTATTACATTAGTAACAATATATAAAGTTTAGACGTTCAATTCATTAATTTTTCCCCTCCCTCTAATAACGTAAAATAATTTCATTGTTTAATATTACCATTAGAAAATTTAAATTTTGAATAAATCGACAAAATAAATGAAATATATTCGAAATTCTTATTTTAAAAGTTTAAAAAAAACGTGTGACAATATGCAATTAAATATCAATAGATTAATGAAAATTTATAATGTTTAAGAATATAACAATATATAGGCCTATAGCCTCTCTCTCTCTCTCTCCCTCTCTCTCTCTATATATATATATATATTGTATTTAAAAGCACGCAATACATGAATTATTAATCTGTTAAATAAATATAAACTATATATTAAAAAGTTAATAAAAAATAATAAGTTATAACTATAGAAACATTAATACAAAACAATATAAAATATAAGAGAAAATTATTGAAAATAGTACCTGTATATTTTATATTGCAACAAAAGTATACATAGAATTTATACATTTGAAGAATTTTGTTTAGATTTTTAATAGTTCAATTATATATTTTGATTTAAAAAAACTTTTATATAATATTTGGCATATATTTTTGGAATAAACATAAACTTTGAGAGTGATTCTGAATACTCAAATCGTTTTGTTTATAAAATTTATAATGCTTTCTTTCATATATCGTTTACATCCGATGCAAATCTTATGAAAACATCCTCAAGATGTTGTTTAATAGATGAATTAAAGTGGAGAACCATTTGAAAACTCGATTCTATTCAAGCTCAAGTCGAGACAATTGCATGACTTGACGAGTCGTTCTCTAATCCATAGACTTTGATAAATAATTCAGTACAAATATAAATATTCCGAAAATTTAATGGAAATTTTACTGCAAGAGCTAATTGATACCTCGTTTAATTGTTAGAAGATTAACGTCAATCTCATCAGGTACAGTACTGTACATTACGATCTCTTAGCAACGGAAGCATTAATATGTATTCCATTAAGAATTATATCACTGATACATTATTATTTGTGGCATAAGTTTTTGTCAATTAGATTCAAGATGAAAAGAATTCTGCATTCTTTATAAATGAATTCAGATTTCTTCTCGTTAATAAGCAGTATCTTGAGGTCAACAGCATCATCGTACGAAGCGATCAACTCATTCCTCTGACTTCAGTCCAACTGAACACACTTATATACTTTAGAGAGATGTTTTTCTATTACTTTGTTATCTTCTCTTGGAAAGTTATATGCATTTGAAACTAGACCCTAGAGCATTATAATCAAGATACTTTCTGAACAGTCTCTTAAACATTGTGAACAGGGACACAACATAAATCGTTGAGGCATTGTTATATCAAAAATGACCACGTATGATATTGATTTATTTTATAAAAACACTTTAAATATAAATTTTTCTTATTTTATTCTTCTTCTTTCTTGTTTTAGATATAAATTTATTTAAATCAGTTTTTTAAAGTACTCTTTAAATTGTTCGAGTGCAAATTTCCATACAGTGCAAATGCAAACTTTCTTTATCGAATGTCATTATATTTTAAGAAATCTCCTAATTCATTTTCTTTGAAATTCGCAGAAATCTTCTATAAAATAACATTTTTTCTTAAAAAAAGATAATTTTTTTTAAGTTCCTACGACTGTGGTATGTATATTTTTATATTTTTCGCTTCTATATATTCATTGAGGTTGTTTTCCCGATAAAAATATATACAAATATGCCGATTTAATGTTTCCATCTGTTAAAGAAAACTCAATTATACTTTCAGTTAAATAATAAGTATACTATCAGTGCTAGACTTAGACTTGTTATATCCCTAAATATAACATATAATAGGCCCTATCCTTCTACTAAATAATGATACAAGGTTCTAAGCTACAAACTCATAAGAGTTTATTTAAGAGAATCTAAACTGCAGCTTATTTAGCTTATTTGCAAGTCTGTGTTCTCATTTAAACAATTTTAAAATTATTATTATTAAAATCAAAGAATACGAAAATATTTTATTTTATAAATGGCATGCCTATTATGTATATATATATACATATGACTTAACAGAGAAATACCTTTTGTCCCATCAAACTGTGATAAATATGCAATTTGATAGAACAAAGAGGAGTGAAATCCGAAACGCGAATAGAACTGAATATTTATTGTTACATACACTGAATAAAACAAATCAAGTTTGACGTATAAATAAAAGCTAAACCTCTTTTTAAATAATAGTAGTATTTTCCGAATGCTATAATATTTTATTTTACAGACCACATATATTGAATTATTCAAGTTTCTACGTATATTGTTCACATTTATTGCCGTGTGTACAAGCAAATATATGCTGGAAAAACTTGTATTTAAGAAGGAGTTTACTTAAAAATATCTCGTGTTATACGTTAAAGCTTTCGGTATATTTTAAAGAATGATTATTATATAAAATTTCTTTAAAACATTGTATAATAATAGCTCTAACAGAAGTAGAGATTTGCAATAAACTAAATCAATAATTTGATAAAAATTGAGATTAAAATATCTAAAAAACATGGTTGAATAATTTCAAAATATAAAAATATTTTAATAAAACTTAAACTTTAAGTAAATATTCATAAGTAAAATGTATTTTTCTTTCTAGAAAAGTAATCGACGTTAAGTAAATATTAGTTTATTGCGGAAAATCTTTGAAAATTTTGTAAATATTCTCGTAAACATTACATCCTTAATCATTTATATTAAAAATGAACATATTTTTAATTAAATATAAATTAACAGGTATAGAATTGAATAGAGTTTAACATTTCCTGAAGTTTTAAACATTTTTTTTTTAAATGAAATAAGCTAAATTTTTTGAGATTCTGCAGAAATGTGATTCGATTCTATACATGACTCTGAATCTAGTAAAGGTCATATCAAACGATGTGATGAAATTTAGTTCGATTTAGTTTCACCATTTTAGTATGATACGTGAGTACACAGAGACGACAAACATATTTACACAGAGAATATGCAATGAACATTTTCATAAGAACAATATATTAACTGGTTTGATATAAAACGTATAAACTTATTATTATACATATTTTTAAATATATTATTTTACTTTGTATAATTCTATAAAAAATAAAAACAATAATATATAATACATTTAATAAAATATACATAAAACAAACAAGAGATCTTCATCGTTTGTTTAAATATACCATCCGAATTTACCTATACATCTACATATATATCTACCTAACTATATTCATCTAAGAAACTATTTATAAGAAACTATATATATTTAAATATGTATCTATATATAAATTTATATAGCATACACACCAAAATATCTAGATATATACATAGATTTATGTAAAAAATTATTATAATACATCTGAAATTGTTGTAACGTCGAACCATTCTTCTCCACCCCTTAAAAAAACCTTAAAAATACGAAATATTACTAAAAAATTCGAATTATTCAATTACTTTTCTCATGAAAACAGCTTTTATATCTCTTGAATAACGTTTCTTGCTCTTCAAAATTTCTTCAATTTACAATTACATGTAAATTAAGTATCGTTTCTTATTACTTTATGAATTACAAAAAGATATTTTAGGTTTATAACTAATATTAAAAATTCTAAATGACTAAACGAATATATGTTAGAAGCTTATGTAATACTGAAATAAAATTAATAAAAAGGTATATAAAAGTATTTTATTGACTTCAAAGGACTATAAAAATTTCATTTATAAAAATTCTTCTTGGAGTAGAATTCATAAATCTGTTATTGTTCGGTAAAGTTCATAAACAGTAAGAAAAAAAATTTTTTAAATATAAATATATTAATGTTAAATGTTAGAAATTTATTATTAGGCCTATACTTTGTTACTAATATATTTGAATAATACAAAGTAATTCTAGAGACTAATTTTAGTGGTCGTTTAGAGGACAGACAAACGAACAGATATTTCATTTTATATACAGTAATTTGTGTAGAAAATTTTAATATATTTATACATAAAATAATTAAGTTTTCTTTATTTTTAATTCATAAATATTATAAAAATCGTTTTAAAACTGTATTAAAAATATATAGTATAAGTACTTTTTGTTGTGTATTGTTAAAGTATTTATTCAATTAAAATATTTATTTAAAAAGTTAATAACTCCTCTTATAAAAAAATTAGCTTAAAAATTTATTATTTTTATATAAATCTTATTTTTTATCGAATTAAATTTTGTAAATAAATAATAAAAAATATATTTACTATATCTTATTATAAATTATTTACTTTTGATCTCTATTATTTTCTTAATTAATCATTTTTTAAATAAATAATTATCATTAAAAGTTTGTTTATTAATTTTAATGTTATAAAGTTGATATTAACAAATATTAAATTTAATAAGGTTTTATACAAGCTTTAACGTTAATTTTTTTTAGTTTATCACTTATTTAATGTTTATTTGTGCAAAAAGTATTTAAATTGTAAAAAAATAATTAAAAACAAATCTGTAAACATTTAAAAAATAGAATTATTTATATTAAAATGATTATTTATTTTACAGAATAGCTACAATTGAATATATAAAGTATTCATTTCTGTTTAGTTTCCTAATACAATACAAATACTAAAGACAAATGAAAATAAATAATTAAAAAGATATTTATACAGAATTAACACTGTTTATCTATTTGCATTAGATCTTTAAATCTATTAGATTTTAAAAAATACTATTAATGTAAATTAATTAACTAAAATAGTTTTAAATAGCAATTTAAACAGCAATATTTATCATTTTTAAAAATAAAATTTCATCAATTTTCTTTTTAATTTAATTCTTTTGTTTTTGTTTAATATCCTTTCAATTTATTTACATAAAAATAAATATTCTAACAACGATAATAAAATGATAACAATGCCTTTTGCTGTTTCATCATATCTTGAAATATATTTGTTTAGCCAAAATAATGTACAATATTACGTCTATTTAACGTCATTGTACACGTTTTTATTATAATGAAAGCATAAGAATGAGGTCATAAAAGTATGTGCACTATTCTGACGAAACAAATGCACCTAAATACATAAATACAGTGCACTCTCGATAATACGAACTCAACTTAATCTAAACAGAAGGCAATTCGTTTTGTCTAAATAGTACAGTGGCTCGTTATAGCTTCAAGGCGCCCAGGAAAATTTAAATCAGGAGGCCCCATGTACAGTGTTGACTGTAGACATTTTTCTTCGCTCTTTTTCATTTTAATTGCCCTTTTTTGCCCATAGAATAACGCGCCAATGAAATAGTGTACACTTTTTATATTAAAACTACATCATTCTTACGCTTTACTTATGAGAAAGTATAACAATGACGTTATCATTGACGTAAAAGTGTACACTATTATAACAAGACAAATACACTTCAATTTTGTTTGCGTTGCAACTAAATATTCCATCCAAAAAAAAAAAAAGAAATTACAGATTGTTTATTTAAAAATGTAAAGAAGTCCTAAACTTAATAATAATAATACTACACATTTTAAAATAAATATACGGCCAAATACAGTATAAAAATCTTTTAAGATACAGCAAAACCTCTAAACAACGACCAATGCCGGAAACATGAAAAATAGCCGTTTGTTAGGAGATTGCTTTGTATGCATTTTTATTTAACTTTTCTAAAAAGAATTGGCCGCCGTTTAGAGGTGGCCGTTATTGGAGGTTCGACTGTATAAATATCTGTCTGTAATTCTCCACTAATCCAAACTTTTTACTAATACAATCTGATAAAGTAATTAGTTATCATTACGTGAATGCATCGCATACGTTACTATAATCTAAATATGTGTAGAAAATTTCATTATATTTTTCAATTTTTATCAAATTTTATCCATTGTTTTAGTTGGTGTTATGTAATCACTAAGTGACTTTTTACAAATACGATAGATATTCTAAACAATGAAACGTTAGAACTTGACCGTTTTTACAGGTGGCCGTCATTAGAGGTTCTATTGATTTTCGAAACAAGTTAACAATTCTAAACACTAGAGAATTTTATTCTAATATTTATTTAAGTTTTAAATTTTTAAAGAAGAAATCTAAGATTTTTTTTATTTTTCATTTCAGCAAAAATTTGTTCTTGTTTTCTTCTTTGGATTTGGTATTTTTTTTAAAGAAAAAATTACATTAAAGTAGAAATAATTATCTAAAAAAAGAGTGATTTTTAAGAAAATTAATTAATAATCTCATTAAGGAAACGTCCTTTTTTTGAATTTATTTTTTTTCTTTTAAAATAAAAACTTTTAAATAATTATTATCATAAAAAGATCAAAGTTGTAATGAACTTAAAGAAGATTTGATTTTATTATTCGGCACAACGAAAATAAATAAAAATGATTAAAAGATAATGGTGTAATCGCAGCATTTAAAAGCATTGCAAAATAAACGATGGAATTTCATACTCATTCTTTACTCTTCCATCAATTCGGATCACATATCGTTGCTTCGCCACCCGTTAGAATACAGTAACAATGGGTGGGTAATTCCTGATACAGGAATAGGATGTAGTACAGAGCCTGCTACAGAAAATAGGGTTTACGCCCGACTTATTCTTCCAATTTGTTCGGAGAGTCACGTGTGATCAGATCACGTGGTATTGGTAGAACACAATCCCTCGTTACGGCGTCACTTCCATCTGTTTCAGCATAGGATGAGTGGTTGAAAGGTTTTTCAACAGTAGACGCCCCTTGGCTACCTTTAACCTCGTGATGATTACTTTCTGGCGCCATTCGAAACGATGGGGAGGAGAATGAGATCTTCTATTGTATTTCTGTAATGCAGCTAACGTTTTTATATATATATATATATATATATACACGAACCTCTTACAGACGTTCTACTCCTCTGTAATGTAAATAGATTAATCAAGAACAAACACACTTTCTGTTCCGAGATAATATCTGTTTGGAAAGTGTGAGGTTTGTTCTGGAGATTAGATGATAATGTCATTCAAGTTGCATGTGGGTCTTCAATTGGATTTGAAAATTACAGTAAAGAAACAACGATTATAATTTAAATAATTTCTTTAAAATTCTGGGAATATAAATTATTGCTATTTTTAAGTTAACAATAATAATAATAATAATGTTATTATTAATTAATCTCACGTTTAATTGTAATAAATTTTTGTCTGTGTTTCTTGTGCGAATTGTTATCATATCAACGCTAAAGCACTTTAATAGGTGTTTTATATAAAATCTAATGGATTAAAAAATAAAATTTTTACTTAATTAGTACAGTTTTATGCTTATAATTTGTAACTATATAAGATTTTTTTAAATGCAATTTAACTTTAATAATTTTCATCAGTAATTGCAATATCCTTGCATCTCTCGAATATCGGCCATCTTTCTTTCCTGAAATCATTATATACATTGCTGAAAATGTGTTTTAAATTTAGCATAAAATATCTAAAAAAATTGATTTTATATTAAAAGTAAAAGAAAATTATCTGTAGCAACCAAAGAAAGATTTTCTGTTGTTACGAATAGTTTTATCAATAATCGTTTTATTTAAAACAAGATTACAGTAAGCGTATCCTTTCACGAAAAGGTATGATTACAATACATTATATATATTAAAGCACCTGAACTTTGTAGACTCATTAAATTATTGCACTTCCAAAACATAATAACCAAAAGCGAGATCATTTGCAATAAGCATATAGAAGTGGAGACAGAATGATAAATGAATAGCAAGGGAAACAATTAAGCAAAGATCAATTTCGCTATCGAGAAAACAATTTTGTACATTTTTATAGTTTTAAATGGTTCCTGCGGAGAAGAATAGCTTTAAACAATGTAAAATTTATCTTATATATATATAATTTAATTTAATAATACAATTAGAAAACCAGCCGTTAAATAAAACTAAAATTACTCTAGGATATTGAAGATGAAATTTATACAAGTTTGGATTAAATTTTAAAATTAATTCTTATATAATAATAAATAATAATAATAATAAAAAATAAAAGAAGGTATAGAAGGAAAATTATCGATTTTTTTTTTTATTTTTATTTTTATGTTGGAGCTTTATAAAGATCAATAATTTTTGGTAAAGTAATGCAAGCGCAACGTAGTTCTTTGTTAAAAGATAAGGATAAGTTCATGCGATTCGAATAGATTTTTATAATTGAAGAGTCACAAACAGAATCGTGTTTAGTGGGAACGAGCTGACACATTTCGAAGCTATTTTCTGCTTCAACACAACCATCTGTCACCCAGAGATATTTAATTGGTGGTGCTGACAAGACAGGATTTGGTGTGTAAAGAGTATCTAGACGTTAACGATTTCAAATGTCTCGACTTATTTTTTAAAGCAATTTCTTGATACTTGGAAGAAAAATTAAGTGTTGATGCGTTTATTAATGAAATTTTAAAAGCACTTATCTGATTTTATTTTCCTCGACTTAAATTTTTAGTGCCTTTTTCTATCTTTTTTTTTTTTTTTTATAAAGTTTGTATTTACTCTTATTATTTGNTGAAGTTCTGAAACAATAAAGAACCAGTCTAGAATGATGAAGGAATAATTTCAGAATTCTAGAAAATTTTAAATAATTTTGATTGAGACAGGCATTTTATAAAGTGATATTGAATGAATTTATATACTGTATATATAAGATTAAATATTTGCTGCTCAGTGCTGTTAGTGATTCTTTATGAATCTTTGAAAAAAGAATATTAAAACGATTGTTGTTCAATCTAGAAACATGGATAAATTACTTTTTAATTCATGTATTACAATCACATAATAAGATAATGATTTTTTTTAGTTTGTTGACTGTTGTTATATTTTATTTATTTCTTTTTCTTCTTCTTCTACTTATTATTTTTAAACACAAAAGTATTAAGATAAGTATTTGTACATTTACAATATAATGATAAAAATTGTCTGTTATATTTTATAGCTGTTTTGATCCTATTTTCAACATGAAAATATTTCATATTTTCATGTTGAAATAATCATATGAAATACAAAGTTTTGAACTTTGTATTTCATATGATTATATTTTAGTTTAAAAAAATATTAATAAAAACTAAATAAAAATGATTTACAATTTGTAACTAATGACAACATCATTATTACTATTTATAAAGCATTATAAAATAATTTAAATATGAGTCAATCAATAATTATATATAGTCAACTTATAAATCATTGTAGGATGATATTTATAATCACTGAATATAATCATTAACTGTAATGATTTTTGTAATGATAAATGTAAGTATTGGAAAGCATTTTTAAGAAAGATGAGAAAACAATGATAAGGAATAAAGTTGTTGAGTAGAAATTAACTAAACAATTAAAAAACTAGCTTAATGTATAAAAAAAATTTTTTTAAATGTTACTGAACTTTTTTGAGTATATTAATTTTAAAATAATTCAGAAAATGTGAATATTGTTTAAAACATTAAAAATTAATAAGTTAATTAAAGAATTCATTTAAAATATTAAATTTAATTACTTTTATTAAATTCCTATGTTAAAAATCTGAGACTATCCAATAAAATAAAATAAATCTGAGACTACCCAATATTTTTAAAATATTTTTTCGAATATAAGTAAATAGATTTCTATGAAAAGTTCTTTATATTGTTACTGAAATATAAAAAAATTAAATCAGTAAATACATACTTCCAGTCTTGCCTGCATATGGCGAGATAAGAAAGGCATATAATGGTGATAGAGAGGCATTGTATGTGGTATATCAGGTATTGCAGGAATTGGAAACATATCTGGAGGACGCTGGCTGACAGCCTAAAAATGAATGTATATGTATATATTTATTTATTTATTATTTTCTTTAAAATAACTTTAATAAAAAATTTTCCTCTTAACTTAATACCAACGATTCATTTAAACTTAAATTTTCTTAACTTATTGCACCGAAGTCATAATATTGAATAAAAGAAATATTCTAGTTTAATCCATCAAATAATAATCTTAAAAATGGACTCGTACAGCATAAAGACATCCATTCTGTTCCTCAGAAAAAAAAGTTATACAATATACAGAAAATCAAGTTTAAAAAAAGAAGAAGAAAGAATTAACTTAAGCTGGATTTGTCAAATATGAAGCAAGAGATCGTTTTATATCTAGAAAGATTCACTGGTCTCATATTTGAAAGCATGTATTGCTGGATAGCTTCGAGGGAATATTGGTATCGCTTACCAGATATCTGGTGCATTTAAATCGAACAGTAAAGAGATTAATGTCGTTAAAATATAAATGGTTTTTGCAATTCACTTCAAAGTCGTTCTCTAGCTATTTCGGTATAATAGCCATAGATTCAAATAGAATTTCTTAAAGATTGATATAATCGATATTAAACAAACAAATCCTTCAACTGTCCAAAGATTTTTCAAAATTTATCCATTTTTAATTCCATTTTCTCTAATGAAACATTAAAGTTTTTTTTTCTTTTCTTTCTTTTTTTTAATTCAATTTGCATATTTTAAATTGTTTTTATTATTATTTTTAACTGATTCTTTAATTATATTTACAAAAACTTACAGGTGTACGTTTGTACTACAAGATAAAATTTTTATTAGGATTAGTGATGTAGTAAGAGAATACACGAAACAAGAAAGAGAATGTGTGATTAGAATTGATTAAAAGAAAGTTTAAAAAAAATATACAGAGGAAAAATATCATTTGCATAAGAAACTATCAGGATAGACAAGCTCCCAGAGGACAAAGTATCAACTGATTGATGAAGAAGCAAAGAGAACATCCCTTTTGTATAAAACCGTGTAACGGTGTAATTGATGGGAATCTGTTCTTCCGCATGTTTTGTCATTAGGTCAAAGGTTGATGTTCTGTTAGAGTTTAGAGAGTAGAAGTCGCGTTAACTGTTACTGACGACTTTGCTGCATCAATATTCGTCATTATTGCCGGAGATATAATTAATCTCTGTGTACCAGAGTGTCATCCTTCAAGTAAAGACTTTACATGACACTAAAGTAAAGTTTTATCGTTGCAGATGGCTTTTAATCCAGAAATTACTTTTAATGTCTTTATTTTGTAGATAAAACTTATCGATTTTCATTTTAAACCATTCGCCGTTATGCAGGTTTTTTTTTAAATAGAAAATTATCTTTTGAGATAGAAGATTTCGAGGTATATTGAGTAACTACTCGATTGTTTAACAGCAGTAGGTAAAGAAAATTTATATTTAGTCCCTATAATTTACAGCAAATTACATAATTATAGAAACTTATCAACATAATCGATATTATTGTAACAATCGTTAGATATTTTCTTGTAAAAATCGATGAAAACTTAATAATTTCTTGTTACAATCAATGAAAACTTTAAAGATTTTTTAGTTTATCCTTTGTAATTTCTTTATAAATCAACAATAATCGATTAAAAGTCGGAAATTTTTTACAACACTCGATTTATATCAACATTTCTTGTAGCAATCAATTAATGTTTGCAATTCTTGTAACAATCAATCGAGCTTGGCAATTCCCGTATCACTCAATTAATCTTTGCAATTCGTGTATCATTCAATTGATACTTGGCAATTCTTAAGCAATCAATCGAAGCTCGGGAATTCTGATAACACTTGACTTATCTTGATAATTCTTGTAGCAATCAATTGATGTTTCTAATTCTTATAACAATCAATTGGCAATTGGCAATTGTAAATCAATCAATTGATGTTCGGAAATGACAATTCTTGAAGTTTCAATTGATATATAGTACTGTATTTGTCAATTGTAACGATCAATTGATGATGTTTTACAACGCTAATGATCAGAGCTTTATAATTGATTCAAAATGATTGAAAATTTTTTCAAATCTCTTATTCAAAAACTCACGTTTGTATGTTATATTCTAATCAATTCAATAGTTTACTTAAAATAATGTTTTAAAGAACAAAATCCTCTAATTTATGACAATTTTAAACAATTATTCAATATTTACACCATAAAATGCTTCGTCGAAATTGTACTTTTAAGTAGTGCTTTGTATACGAAATTGCTAGTTACAGCATAGCTTTAGTTGTAAAATTACAGAAACATATACAAATTACCTATATTACTAAAGGTATGTTATATACAACAATTTACTAAATTTACTCTAAACATAAGTTTAAATTAGCAAGCTTAACTCGCTCGCGGTTTCAAACAATTGTCATAATAATGATTTTACATAATACCTTCAAGTAATGTACTGTAACATGAGATATCTTTAAGGTATAATACACGGGATAAAAATAAGATTTCATAATTTCTATTGTAGAAACAAAGGTAAGGAAGGTTATTAATGTATATATTATACAGTAATTTAGCAAATTATATACTTGTACATTTCTTTTATGCTTATAAAAATGAGATATAAAAAAAAATGAGGGATAATAATTGAAAAGTTTTCTAAACAAAGTTCTGACAGAATTGTAATTTTTACAGTAATGGAATCAATTTGTCCACAATCTCAATACGTAATTTACTTTTTGGTATTGCTTTACATTTTCCTTTTTTTCGATTTGGTATTCGTATAGTTGCAAAGGATATCCAATTCAGGTAGTTTCAATCTTCTAGACGACCAATTCTATTATATTATTCTAGCGTATATAATACGAACACTAGAAAATGTTTTATTTCTTCACATCATTTGCCTTTCTGCATTCTTTTCCATAAAAATTTCTCGATATTCTATCTCTTATAGTATTTCGTCCATCTCTTTCTTGTATACCTTTGACTAGATCCACCCATTTCATGAATTTCTTTGCAGTAAACTCTATCGGTAGCTTTATATTTATATATAAAAGAATAAAATATTTGATAAAAATACGAGATAGAGTTGATAAAAACTGTTGCAACTTTCTCAAATGACAAAAAAAAAAAAATTAAAATTAAAAGTAATTAAATTAATTTTTATTATTTTTCTTCCCTTCTAGAAATTTTCAGCGGTATAAAAAGAAGATTTACTCTAATAAACAGCACAATTGGAAGAAATGATTGGATTTGTGTGACGTTTTTTTCGGTCCAAATGGAAGTTTTAATGGAAAGGTTGTTGACAGATCCAGACAGGATGAAGAATCCATAACTGTGGTCGCGGTAGACAGAAACATAGAAGATCAAACTGTATATCTTCTAAGTGATAAACTTTCTCTATTTCTCATAATGTCATTGGAGGAACAGAACAAAAGGACAATCAAAAAAAAAGAAAAAGAAAAAGGGCGAAGGAAAAAATGGCGCTGAAAAAAAAAAAATGTATCCGGAGATGGTGTGAAATAAATGACAAAGTTTGTTATGAAATATTGAAGTTAAAGGTATATTATTATTTGTTTGATATACTTTTTTTTAAAAAAAAATTAATCTTTGACTCAATATAAAACTAAAACAAGAAGAAACTTTCCTTTCGACTTAGCACAAATTTTTTGCTAACCAGTCACGATTTTACTTTAAAAGCCTACTTTTAAAATAAAAATTAAATAAATAAANTATACATTGCTGAAAATGTGTTTTAAATTTAGCATAAAATATCTAAAAAATTGATTTTATATTAAAAGTAAAAGAAAATTATCTGTAGCAACCAAAGAAAGATTTTCTGTTGTTACGAATAGTTTTATCAATAATCGTTTTATTTAAAACAAGATTACAGTAAGCGTATCCTTTCACGAAAAGGTATGATTACAATACATTATATATATTAAAGCACCTGAACTTTGTAGACTCATTAAATTATTGCACTTCCAAAACATAATAACCAAAAGCGAGATCATTTGCAATAAGCATATAGAAGTGGAGACAGAATGATAAATGAATAGCAAGGGAAACAATTAAGCAAAGATCAATTTCGCTATCGAGAAAACAATTTTGTACATTTTTATAGTTTTAAATGGTTCCTGCGGAGAAGAATAGCTTTAAACAATGTAAAATTTATCTTATATATATATATATAATATGTAATAACCTTGTTATGAAGAGGTATAGCATCACAGGTATGTGCCTTTCTTACTCTACATTCCTCTCTCTTAGAGATGGCTTCAAACCATTTTTTAATGGGATTGGTTGGTCGTATCAAGCACATTCCAGAACAGGTATCTTCCCTGTTCAGAGCATCTTTTTCTTGTTGGAGGATTTAGTGAAGTACCATCATCTCTCTGTTGAACGAGTTTCATCTCAAAGGCCGTAACTAAATTCCATCCAATATTGGAAAGGTTATAATACAAAAATTGAACTTTTTGTTAAGTTTTTATAATCATTTAAAGTTGCTGCTCTTTTCAGTGTCTAATATTTAAAATAAAAAAAAATCTATAAATGTACGCATCATAATATATCAATTATCAATGGATTTGTTTAATAATTAATTAATTAATTATTAAATTTTAGGAAAGATATTTACTGAAATTTAGCAGCGATAGAAAATAATTTAATAATGCTTAAAGATGTAACTTTAGATAAGAAAAAATACGAAAATCGAATAGTAAACTTTGCTACTTTTCTCTTCTAGTCACGTATGTTATAGATAGAATTTAGGTAGTTATATGTCTAGAACTTTTGCTGTTTAACTCGTGTAATTCTAAATAATTGTCAGAAGATTGAGATAAAACTAGTGTAGCTACTCACTCTCAATGTTATAAATAGTAAAAATTCTAAAAGATTTTTAACCGAGAAGTTGATAAATTGCAACGATATTATTTAAAATGATTTGTTTTGAAGAGCTTTTAATATTAAAACTAATCTAAAAATATACTTCTAATGATTTTACATCAAAAGTTTGGAACAGAAGTTAAGAATAACATCTTCAAGATAAATGAGATGCATTTGTAAAGGACAATGAAAGGATAAATTTTCACTCGTATCGGATTTTAAATCGGTTTAAAAAATTACTTTTTTATAATTACAATTAAAAATGTTTTTAAAAAAATTATAAATTAAAAGACTTAACATTAGAAAAATAAAGTTTAAAAAAATGTTTAATATCTTAAAAAGTTTTTTAAATCGTATAAAATTTTATATAATCCTCTCCTTTTTTTTTCCACGAAATGTAATTTCTATAAAAGTGATAAGTGTATCTATCTAGAAAGTTTTTCCGACATGTTGAAAAGGAAGAGAATAATCGCCATCAGAGCAATATTGAACCTAAATGGAAGCTCGATATCGAAGATGTCATCAAGTAAAGCATCTCAAAAATCCGAAGTCATAAGAATCCATGTTTGATATTTTAATCCGCCAAAATCTTTTCTTGGCATCAACACAAGTAAACACACCAAAAATGCAGTCTTAAATCCCTAGTGATTTTGAAAATAGTTTATTTACTATTTTTAGAATTTCTCAATGGTCTCGCAATTTAACTCCACATTCCATATACACCCGTAGAAAACACCAAGAACTCCAATAGATAATTACCCATTACACATTTAAAAAAAAAATCGATATTAAGGAATTAAAATGTTTACTTATTTTGTGATTAAACAATATTGTTCACTCTCATTACTCTAGTTACTTTTTACTATTTTGTACATTTTTTTTTCCTGTATGCAATTGCTTTTGCATCACATATTTCTAACAGCTTTGGAGATAAAAGCTTAGAAGAGCTGTCATTTCTCATATAAGCCATCAACATTGTTGTCCAAATTACCCAATTCCTCATGCACTCTTTTTTCCCCCTCCTTCCTTTACTTTAGTCATCTCATAATGTCGTTCTGGGATGACTAAAACTATTTACTGCTACATATTATATAAAATATTGTACCATCTGGCTTAATTAATGATACATTTTTTTGGTATAAATACAAAAAAACCCACAAAATTTTTATTAAAAATTTATAAACGTTTTGATAAAAAATAATAATAATAATAAAATAAATTATGGCATTA
>NW_019384347.1:533318-545695 GCF_000671375.1 Centruroides sculpturatus
TGAAATTAAATTATATTTAATTATTTTTATACACCTATATATCAATTTAATATAAATAATTCCATTATAAATTAATCTGCTGTTTTTCTATCTGTTTAACAAAGTAATTCTATTAAAAATTTTACTAAATTATAAATTAATAAATATTAAGGTTTACAAAATTTATAATTTTACATAAATTTGTTTTCATTTTTTTTATTATTATTTTATATCAAGTACTTATTAAAATGAATAAGTATTTTTTTTAAATAAAGAAATAATTATAAAATGCTTCCAATAATTTAATTGTTTACTATGGTAAATTTTATTATAATAAAATCTTAAATTACAATTAAATTATTCTACTTAATTACAATAAATGTTCGGAGAGTATTAAAAGGATTTAAAAATAATTATCTCCTTATTTCTTTTTCTAATGATATTAGAAAGTTATTATATGAATTATAAATTAATCTTTAATTAATCATTATGCATATTATTTACATAAAAATCACATAAATGATCATTAAAAATTTTAAAGCTAAGAACTCAATTAACTCTAATCATTTACTACTGTAAAATCATTTATGTATAAATTTAATTAATAAAATATTATAATATATTTTTAAGAATTTAATAAGAAATTAATTTAATTACTGGAAAGCAATTGAAGCCACGTTCATCTCCAGAATATTAATTAAGTAATTAACGTTAAAATGAATTGATATTTTGAATATTGTACTGTTTACACGAACAATATACGTCAATGTTATGTGTCCATGATTGAAATTTACGTGAAAAGGAAGCAAAGAAACAAATGATACTGTATACGACCGTGGATACCGAAAGTAAGAAAGAGCAATAAGAGTGTAGGAGGGGGGAGAGTTAACTTCCGAAGTTTGGATATATGGATAAAGATGACGTCATGAATAATACAACAGCCGTAACTGTCAACTAAAAGATTAAAGGCAAACAAAAAGCCGGAAGGAAGTACGATGCTTGGGGCGGAGATTCCTGATCACAATACATTGATCGTTTTATCTATTTCTTGGTTGATGTCGAGAAAGCTTTCTCTTGACCAAATACGGTGCAAAGAGCGGTTTTGGGTTAATACTACCGAACAAATACAATGAAACCGAGAATAACAACGTACCAAGACCTACATTGTTCGACTTTTGTCTGCTCAACAGTTAATCAAACTTTATCTCTACTGCCTACCTCTTTCCTTAGCCGTTAGAAAAATATCGATTATCTAACATCACTGCCAAAACCTCCCTTTGTTCCACTTTTTGAAGAACCGATACTTCAATAATACAAAGTAGAAAAAAAACACCCCCTTTAATTACTTAATTAAATATTAAATTTATTCTGTTTTCCGTATTAATTTAAAACAGAAAATAACCATTAAAATACTCGTTTTTTTTAATATAAATATATTATTATAAAAATACTTCTTTTATTACTTAAGTATTTAAGTTTTATCCATAATTAAAGTGTATTTAATTAAAAATTGAAATTTTTAATGCGCTTATGAGATTGGTTGTTTTTGATGTAAGCTTTGAAAATTTACTTCGAAGTTATCGATAAATTTTAATTATAAGTCGAGAGGGTTTTTTTAAAATACATTTTTAAAAATTAAGAGATAAATCATTTTAAAAAAATCTTACCTGGTTGGTACGAAGATGATGATATTTCTAATAAAATATAAAATATCAGAATTGTAGAAAATTCCATTTTATTAACTTCCACTTAATTATCCACTTTTTGACAAACTCCATATATAAATCCTGAATTTTTCTAGAAATAAAATAAAGAAAATGAATAAATTAAGCAATTATACAACAAGGTACTTTCATCGCTAATCCCATTTTATTTTGTACTTAAGATGTTAAGAAGAAAATAAGTAAATTAAAAAAAAACTTTCTAACTAAATAAAACAAAGTCAGACTTTACTAATTACTTTAATTTCATTTCCAAGATTTGATTGAAACATCAATACATAAAAAATTAATTAAATAAACTAAAAGAGAAACTGTTTCTCTATGTATAAAATTTTTTTATATAAAATTCTTTTCTAAATCTTTCAAGAAAAAAGAAATTTACTTTAGAAAAACTGATAATGATAAAAATCCATTAAAACTTAAAAAGTCATCAAATTAATTTGGAAAAGGATTTTTGAATATATAGCCTATTAAAAGAAAGATAGAGAATTTTGGAGGGAAAAAAAAGAAATGGAGGGTTGTTCCGAATTAATTTTATTCAGTTACCACTCCGTTATTTGCAAATGTAATGAAACGTAACTTGCTGATTGGTTAGTAACAATTTACGTTACTCGAAATGTCATTTATCAAACTGCTTTGTCTAATTTCTTTTCTTTGCTAGTTGTTCGGGTATAGAACTTAATGCATTGGTAATGCTGTAGAATACAGTTGTCAAATATTAGGAAGTGGCATTGGTTCCAAGAAGAATAAAAAAATTCTTGGTAATTGTGTTCACAAATCACTTAACGGTTTTTAAAATTGCATTTTTTAAACTTTTTTTTATCGATTAAATTCTAATTTATAATAGAATCTTTCACTATCTAATAAATTTTATGATATTTTCTTGTTCAGAGTTGACATTGATGAATACGAATGTTTTATTACTCTATTTTTCTGTTTTTTTAAATCTAAAATACATTTAAAAAAATCAAAGTTTTAGAAATAATATAGCGAAAAGATGAATTTTCATTTGTTTCTTGTTGATGGAATTTTGCCTTTAATATTAATATAACGAGAATAAAGAGCTCTTTGTGTATTTGTATAGTTGTGATGTATTCTAAATTATATTAAAGCTAAGTATTGAATAGGATATGCTTTTGTCTTATGTTAAATACGTTACGCTTATTAGTTTGAAGAGAATTCATTTTTGAATGAGATAAACTTGATTAATGAACGTACAAATGAATAATGTGGATGAATATATAAAGAACACCGTTCGAATGTATATTAAATAATAAAGATACGTAATTAAAACTCGTGAAAACTATCCAATTTTACACAATAATTACATTGATAATATGTTATTTATGTAACAAATTCTATTATTAGTATAATAAGTTAATTAATTATTATATAAATTGTTAATGATTTTACATATAAATTGATACGAAATTATTTAATTTCTACAATAAAATTTTTAGAAAATTTAGAAAAATTTCGTTTTAAATAAACTTCATTAAAGTTTAAATAGAAAATATTTCACTTTGTTATCAATTGTGTAAACTTAGAAATATAACGAACAAAAGCCCCTAAAGCCAAAATGTCACGTTCTAACTGACATGGACCCATCCACGTACACTCATTTTACCAATCATACTCCTAGGAATTGCGGGAGAAGAGAACATCTTTAAAACTCCTGTCAATATCTAGTAGAATTCTTAAAATTTATTGCCCCCAAGCATATCAGAAATTTCTATATTGTTACCAAAACGTTGATTTTACAGTAAACCTTCCGATATTTTTGATCGAAAAATTACATTAATCCGAACATTTTATAGATTATAACTTAATTTAGAAGTATCCATTTTAAAATTAATCCCATAAATTTGAAAACTTTTATACAAAGAATAAATAATATTTTAAGTTTAAACAGTAGAAAAAATTGAGGGATAAAATAAAAATAAAAAAATAAATTCTTGAAGAGAATAAAACTTTTAAACGAGATTAACTTTTAAAATTAATAGCAAAAGCCACTTTAAATAGTCGTTTTGACATTAAACAATCGTTTTAGTTTTCTAAGGTTATCCTGTCGAATTTTGTTTTCTTTAGAAAGGGGGTGGAAAAAAAGAAAAATACAGAAGAGACGTATTATTTTTCGATTACACAAAGTTTGGTGATGCAATAGCGACGTAGAAGATCATTATACAAAATAGTGTTCTGTGTAGTGGGCTTGGTCAAAATCGATCATACAGGCTAGAGAATAGAAAAGAAGTGATAAGACTTAAATGATAAAGGACCTTCTATTTCTTTATTTTTACAAATAAACTATTCATGAGAGATTGTAAGAAGGAATGCTAAAGTATTAACATCTTAACTTGACAAAGTAGTTTAAAATTCTATAGTTTCCTTTTAAATAAAGCTTTAAACCCTTTATTTAAAAGAATGGATTGTATCGTTGTTCTAATCGCATATTTATATTTGTTTTTTTTTTGTTAAAATTTTATCCAAGTTCTTCAACTTATACTTCGCTAATGGTTATCGTGAAAGTAGATGCTACACTCTAATTGTTTAATATTTTATTAATGTAAAGCGAAATATAAATATTTGGCTAGATGTACCCGATTTTATATTAAATTTACTTTCTTAAAAGTAATTTTGAATAATTTCTTCCTGTATAAATGTGCTTACACAATCAATCAAGTAAGAGAATTTCTTCTTACTAACGACTGAATGTTCTCTTTTATGGTTTTCTTTCTCTGTATTAGAGCCTGACTTAAGTAACAATATTTATCTAGGATTACTCTCAATCCTTTGTTATCTACTTGGCTAATGTTTAGCTAAATATCTCATTAAATAAATGAGCCAGCAGTTGAATAAATCTTGATAAAGTTACACATATTTCATAAAGTTAAAAATATATATATATAAGTATAAATTATAGAGACGAAATATTAAGACAGTCAGTCATAGAGATAAATAAATAAATAAAAAAAAGGAGAATTTATTCAGTGCTTTAAATATATGATGATGATTAATCAGGGAGGAAACTATTAAGGATTTTTTTTCTTTTTAACCGAATTTTAAAAATAAATATTGATCGTATCTAAATTATAACGTTAAAATTGAAGAAAGATGTTAAGATGAAACTAAAAGTAATAAAAGCAGATTAAAAATCATTAAAGTTCATTTATTTCCAATTTTATTCCTTACATTTTGTTCATAAATTATCCACAAAATACTTTTATAAAAATGATAAATGATTATCAGAAAGTTACTGATGATCAAGAAATTCTCATCCATCTAAATATTTTTTTCCTCTTCTTCTTCCTTTTTTTTTTTTTAATTTAGAAGGGGTCATGTTACCTATTCCCTCATCTTTAACAACACAAGCAAAGAACAAGACCGTCAACGGTATCCAATCTAAATATTTTTTTCCTCTTCTTCTTCCTTTTTTTTTTTTTAACTTAAATGCATTTCTAGCAAATAACGAAAATGTAATATTGCAACTAATCACCAAGCTAATATAGATATTCATCTTTCTTAGCAAAATGTCTTTTTTTTTCTGAACAAAATTATTATGAATAGGAATTAAAAGCGGAAATTACAAAACTCGTTTAAAAATAATTTGAATTTTAATAGTCTATCGTATAAGTTAAATACATTTTTTTTTAAAATAAATATATANATTTATAAAATATTGTTGATTTGATATCAGGTTATAAAAGTGAAATTTAGACATTTTGAAAAAAGAAACTTTATTGACAATTAACTCAACAATTATAGTTCACTCTGGTAGATAATCACCATCAACGTCAATCACAATGCTAAGTTTGTTGCTAACTTTCAATCCCATAGAATGACTAGGGTTTTTCTTTGAAGAAAGTTTTGAGTGTCGGGTATTGTCATATTGACATTGAGCTATATATTGGCAATATGGTTCTGTAGGGCATGAAATACATGATAATCAGTTGGTACTAAGTCTGGGCTATAACATGGATGAGGCAGAACTTTCCAGACCAGACTGGCCAGCTTCTCTAAGATCATCTTTGCTCTATGTGTTGGTATGTTGTTGTGATGGTATTGGACTTTGTCAATTTTTGGATGAAGTTTTTTTGATCTTGGCATTCAACCAATCCAGTTATTCACAATAGAGTTCTTTTGTGACAGTGATGTTAGTATTTGTTTGCCATCACAATGATGCCAAACAAATGCAAATCATTACCTTATTCTGCACTGTCAGCTCTTTGACATTTGCAACAGATGGTTGACCTTTGTTCACTCATGAATGCTTTAAGAAATGCTTTGCAGATTAGATTGTGAGCCTTCATTGTGTTGTGGCCATAGAACAATAGCATGTGAATATGTTCTTTTGAAAGTTTCATATTGTCAGATATCGCTGATGTATCTACTCCAATAAAATATGTGATGCCCTTTGGTTACTCAACTTATGTCCACATTAAATGTTCAAAACATTTTTTCCATTCATTTCTAGAAAAAAATCAAAATGTTTAAATTTCACCTTTATGTGACTTTTTCTGTTCTAAATAATGTTATCATCATTGATCACAAACAACCATACAAATTATAGATAAAATAAATAACAATTAATAATGTATGATTATGAAAGCAGTTTGTATTTCTGTTGGAATTAATAAACCATTGATATTGATATCTTTATAATTATTTTTTCCTATTTCACTCTTAAATATATACAAATTAAAATCTTCAGATAGCTATTAACCTGTCAGAAAAAATTTATTTATTTTTTTAGGAGTAGCAGATTCAGAGACAAATTTATAAAATGTTGAAGATGAATTTTAGATCGAAACTATGAAAGCAGTTTGTATTTCTGTTGGAATTAATAAACCATTGATATTGATATCTTTATAATTATTTTTTCCTATTTCAAAATTAAATATATACAAATTAAAAATGTATACCTGTAGTATACATTACGAGGGTGAATACTTTGTTTCCAGCAGTAGCCTTTAAGTAAGCTTACTCACTAGTGGCCATGTGGATAAAAATCACTGAAGTTGCTGGTAGTTTTTAGTTTTCCGTGTTTTCTTCATGTGTAACATTTAAATAGATGTCAGTTTCCATAGGAAGTTCTCTCTGAAGACATCTATTTGGCAGATTGTCCATACTATAGTGGCGTGTTATTCTATGGGCAAAAAGGGCGATTGCCTGGGACCCCCCACTAATAAGTGGCTCCAAACCAATCTTTTCTAAAAAATATTTCCCCAAAAAATTCCCCTGTAGAATAATTTAAGAAATCGACACTGTACATGGGACTCCTAATTCAAATTCACCTAGGCCCATGAAGCTATAACGCGCCACTGCATATGTAGAAACGTAACTAGTAGGAGGTGACCCAAATTAGAACGTGCAAACCTACATTCACTCCTGTACCATTGTAGATATAGCCACTACGAAGAGTAAACTCTAAGATATTAAATGTAGTGTACAGGTACAGTACATGTTTAAGTGCGTTTGTCACATTCAAAGATTTATTTTTTCTTAATTTATTTATTTACAAAGCTAAAGCTTAGGGACCTTTCCTGGTCACTCTACTGTCCACGTGTTGAGTAACCTTATTCCATTAATCCAAGCCAGCAGCCTTTAAGAAAAGGTCTGCGTGTTAGTAATTTTCTACGTTTTTAGAAATTAAAAAGAAAATGCAAGCATGATTTTTAGAAAATAAATTAGTTTAATAAATTCTTACGAAAGTAATTTAAATTACGAATTGTTATATTTTAATTATATGCAAATAAACCGTGCACGTTGAAGCAAAAATATAAATACAGATTGCAATTAAGAAGAAAGATATCAAACAAAAATTTTCTTTTTTTTTATCTAAACTAACTTTCCAGTTGTTTATTTTTCTAGAAATAAATATATTATACGTGTACAAGAAGTTAGATAATAATTTATAATACACTGAAATGTAAACTTTATTCTATAAGATGAAAGAAGAAAAACTGTCTAAAGTCTAGTATTTATATAAGTTTATAAATCGCTAAAAACATAAAAATATATAAAATTTATATCATATTAATCAGATGAAACAGCAATTAAAATATTTGTACAGAGTCTCGTTACATGTACAGTACTTAATCCATGTCATCAATGTTAAGCTTTAACGATTGAGTCATCAAACAGATTAATGAAAGTTGCATAAAGATTTTAGAGTCGAATTTCGATCTCCTATTTGGATAATCTCTCGTTGATGGAACCATTTGATACCTCATCTATCATTAAATCTACTATTTAATGATTTATTCAACATTTAAGTTAAAGAATAGTCAATAAGAATTGAAAGATACAAGCATATAAGCATTAAAATAATTAAAAAATTAAATATGTAAAACCTTAAAACTCCAAAAATAAATAAATCCTGAATTATAAATTTGTAAAATAAACTTTTTTTTATATATATATTATTTTTATAATTTAGTATTTATTTATCGAGCTTAAAACAAAAAGAAATTCAAAATTTAAATTTTTATGTGTAAGTGAATGCATTGTGTGTAATGTTACTTGAAGAGATTTATCGTTTATAACTTTTTCTCTAAATAGTTTGGGTGTTTTTATAAAATTAAATATATTATATATATTAAAAGAATTTTTTTAAAAAATATCAGAAAACTACATTTATTTTTTTTAAATATTTTAATAAAAATACATTTGTGACATGTTTCGACAATATATTATATTAGGAAAAGTAGTAAAGTCGAGACAAGCAAGATTGTGAACATTTGGAACAGGTCGACAGTCTGTCCATTCAAGTAGATATATTCTGTTTTAAGTTATGTCACCTGTCATTCTGTTCATGCTGGAACTGGTTTTTCGAAGAAATGGCAGTTGAAAGCATAGGAGAAAAAAACAAACTAAAATTCTTACAAAATTTAGATTCTATCAATTTTCGTGTCTTACCTTTTGTTATTTTTTTTTCTTTATAAAAAAATCTTTTTTTACTATTATTTTTGGTATTTAGAATTTAAAAAAAATTCTTAAAATTACTTATAATAATAATAAGGAAGAATAATATTATGAATTTAATTTCCTTTTAGTTTAATTAATAATTAATTATGTTACTCACTTACCAAATATTTATGCAGATTTTTATTCTTATAATTTTTTAATTTTCTATTTTATCAAATAAAATAAATAATAACGCTTTCTCGTATTATTATTATTATTATTATTTATGATCAGGGACAAGGTATCAAAATTGCATTTCTCGCAATTAGTAAAACAAAAAACGTATCATATATACACGTAGTAATGATATATTAAGGTAATAACACGCTATTATTATCTCCAAATATATATAGATTTCCACATATTTTATCATAGCTTATAGGAGACAGACATACAAACAGTCGCATTAATATAGCACAGAATATTTTCTCGTTAAAACAAAACGTAAACAATAAAAAAATAATAATAATTACTATCGATTTACATAATTTTAATTAAAATTTTATTATCATTTTTAAGTTTTATAAAGTAAAGATATTTATAATAAATAATAAAGTCATCGATAAGAAAATTCTAATTAATCATTTTAATTTTTGACGCATTTTTATTATAATAAACTAAAATTTAAAAAAAAANATATATTCTGTTTTAAGTTATGTCACCTGTCATTCTGTTCATGCTGGAACTGGTTTTTCGAAGAAATGGCAGTTGAAAGCATAGGAGAAAAAAACAAACTAAAATTCTTACAAAATTTAGATTCTATCAATTTTCGTGTCTTACCTTTTGTTATTTTTTTTTCTTTATAAAAAAATCTTTTTTTACTATTATTTTTGGTATTTAGAATTTAAAAAAAATTCTTAAAATTACTTATAATAATAATAAGGAAGAATAATATTATGAATTTAATTTCCTTTTAGTTTAATTAATAATTAATTATGTTACTCACTTACCAAATATTTATGCAGATTTTTATTCTTATAATTTTTTAATTTTCTATTTTATCAAATAAAATAAATAATAACGCTTTCTCGTATTATTATTATTATTATTATTTATGATCAGGGACAAGGTATCAAAATTGCATTTCTCGCAATTAGTAAAACAAAAAACGTATCATATATACACGTAGTAATGATATATTAAGGTAATAACACGCTATTATTATCTCCAAATATATATAGATTTCCACATATTTTATCATAGCTTATAGGAGACAGACATACAAACAGTCGCATTAATATAGCACAGAATATTTTCTCGTTAAAACAAAACGTAAACAATAAAAAAATAATAATAATTACTATCGATTTACATAATTTTAATTAAAATTTTATTATCATTTTTAAGTTTTATAAAGTAAAGATATTTATAATAAATAATAAAGTCATCGATAAGAAAATTCTAATTAATCATTTTAATTTTTGACGCATTTTTATTATAATAAACTAAAATTAAAAAAAAAATTAATAATTTATGCGAAAGCTCATTTTTTTCCGAAGAAAAAGTTTAAAAAAATATGAAAGATTCTTCTTAAATATCTGTTGACCACAAATATAAGCTTATAAAATGCATTCTGAAACTCAGAAATGTTCTCTATGGAAGTATATAAAAACTATGATTGATATCGTGATACTTCGTTTACTAAAGATCCTTATCTTTTACAGAAAAAGTTGCTTATGATGGAGCTGAGGGATGAAGGTTTGCTGTCGTTATATTACTGCCTTTTCCACTTTAGCGAACGAGAAAAGCTTTCCAATATATTAAAGATTCGATGGTGAAAAATCGAATGCCATAAATACTAAGAGATGAATTTTAGCCGTGGATATTATCAGTATATATATATATATATAGAGCNAAGCCCCTAAAGCCAAAATGTCACGTTCTAACTGACATGGACCCATCCACGTACACTCATTTTACCAATCATACTCCTAGGAATTGCGGGAGAAGAGAACATCTTTAAAACTCCTGTCAATATCTAGTAGAATTCTTAAAATTTATTGCCCCCAAGCATATCAGAAATTTCTATATTGTTACCAAAACGTTGATTTTACAGTAAACCTTCCGATATTTTTGATCGAAAAATTACATTAATCCGAACATTTTATAGATTATAACTTAATTTAGAAGTATCCATTTTAAAATTAATCCCATAAATTTGAAAACTTTTATACAAAGAATAAATAATATTTTAAGTTTAAACAGTAGAAAAAATTGAGGGATAAAATAAAAATAAAAAAATAAATTCTTGAAGAGAATAAAACTTTTAAACGAGATTAACTTTTAAAATTAATAGCAAAAGCCACTTTAAATAGTCGTTTTGACATTAAACAATCGTTTTAGTTTTCTAAGGTTATCCTGTCGAATTTTGTTTTCTTTAGAAAGGGGGTGGAAGAAAAGAAAAATACAGAAGAGACGTATTATTTTTCGATTACACAAAGTTTGGTGATGCAATAGCGACGTAGAAGATCATTATACAAAATAGTGTTCTGTGTAGTGGGCTTGGTCAAAATCGATCATACAGGCTAGAGAATAGAAAAGAAGTGATAAGACTTAAATGATAAAGGACCTTCTATTTCTTTATTTTTACAAATAAACTATTCATGAGAGATTGTAAGAAGGAATGCTAAAGTATTAACATCTTAACTTGACAAAGTAGTTTAAAATTCTATAGTTTCCTTTTAAATAAAGCTTTAAACCCTTTATTTAAAAGAATGGATTGTATCGTTGTTCTAATCGCATATTTATATTTGTTTTTTTTTTGTTAAAATTTTATCCAAGTTCTTCAACTTATACTTCGCTAATGGTTATCGTGAAAGTAGATGCTACACTCTAATTGTTTAATATTTTATTAATGTAAAGCGAAATATAAATATTTGGCTAGATGTACCCGATTTTATATTAAATTTACTTTCTTAAAAGTAATTTTGAATAATTTCTTCCTGTATAAATGTGCTTACACAATCAATCAAGTAAGAGAATTTCTTCTTACTAACGACTGAATGTTCTCTTTTATGGTTTTCTTTCTCTGTATTAGAGCCTGACTTAAGTAACAATATTTATCTAGGATTACTCTCAATCCTTTGTTATCTACTTGGCTAATGTTTAGCTAAATATCTCATTAAATAAATGAGCCAGCAGTTGAATAAATCTTGATAAAGTTACACATATTTCATAAAGTTAAAAATATATATATATATAACAAACGAGCAAATTATTATTGTGACATAGTCACAATACCTGCTGCCATTTTTTAATAATGTTTTAATTGTTAAAAATCACGTAATTTCCGGTACAGACCAGATGTTCATATAGTTAATGGACCTCCAACCCCTAAGTTTTCAAGATCTGGTCTCGATTTTCACCTATAACTCAGTTCTCGTAATTAACGAAGGACAGACACGCGTACGAACGAATTATATCTGAAATTTAAAAATTTCAACCCAATTATTTTGTATTATTCTCAAAAATTAATTCTATATAAACTTAATTTATTTTTTTTTACATTGTAAAAAATAATTAATTTGTTGCAAAAATATTTTTTTATACTTATAAATTTAAAAAATCATTAAATAAACTTATTTTATAATTTTGTCCTGACAGCATAAAAATTACTTTTACGCCTTTTATAATAATAATAATAAATAAATAAATAATTTTTTCTACCATATTTTTTTTAATTTAAAAAAGTAACATAAATTATTCTTTAATTTA
>NW_019384347.1:546727-587230 GCF_000671375.1 Centruroides sculpturatus
AAATTATATTTAATTTTAAAATAATTTTTCAATTTATTTAATCGTCTGAGAGGAATTTTTCTGCATTGTTTTTAATTTTTAATTTTTTTATTTTTATACAGAAGAAGAACGGGGGGAATGTTATATATTTATTGGAAAACCATTAACCTGCTTGGAAATGAGCCATAAATGTCACAAGTTACAATAACCTTGTTCATCAAAAATATGTTGGAAAAAATAAAGAACCGAATAAAAAAAAATGGATAGATTAATTACTTTCGATATAAAAACAAGGGATTACTTTTTCCCCAATTCTAAGTTGAAATTAATATTTCTTTAAGCTGAATCTTTACTTGACTCATGCTTCAAATATCGATACAACTTTATTAACATAAAACAGATTTCAGGAAAGATTTTATTTATTTTTTTTTTTGGAGTAAAATGAAATTAAAAACAAACAAAAAATCAAGAAGAAGGTTGATTGTTAAATTTAATTTAAATAATTCGATAGAAACAATTTTGAATAATCATTATTCGCGTGAAATGTTTACAATAAAGTTTATTCGTTTTTTTTTGTATTGTTTTATTAAGAAAGTAATTGTAAATGTTATGATAAATATATCATTTATAATTTGTTTAATTAAATTAATGAATTATTTTGATTTTACGTGTGTTTTTTTCCTTGTTTAGTATGTCAAAAATTAATTATAAACTTCACCTTTTAACTTCTATGTAAAATAAGTTCAAAGTTCAAAAGTCAAAGTTTGACATCCTGTAACTCATGTTTATTGTCGGAAATTTTATTGATTTATTTTTAAATAGTTTTAATACATTATTAAATACTATTTTTATTACAACTAAAGTGTATTAAGAATAAATAAATCAGGAGGAAATTCTCCGACTGATATTTTTCTGATAGACACTCGGTTTATATCTTATTCATCCTTAATTTTTAAACATTCTTGCTAATAAATTTAATATTTAGATCATAAATAACTCACTTTGCTAAATAATTTGTAAGATTTAACATGATGTAGCTCTACTTAGATTTTATTTTCGGGTATAAAATAATAATAAAGATCAAAAAATAAGTATTTATACTTCGTATATCAAAAATGTATTATAAGAACTATTGTAGATTAATTGTAAACTGTGTAGAACAATTATTTAACCAATTAAATTATAATTGGAAGTATAAACAGGTCTCTATACGTGTTACAACTTTCTTAAAACAAGATTAAATTAACAATTTTTTTTAAAAATTGAACTATTTATGCTTATCCATGAGATCTAATTAGATTTATCAGAAAAAGTGATTAATTAACAAGGCGGCGTGTCCTAATCACTTGAAGTTAAATGACATTGAAGTTTAAGAATTAAAAAATGAATTATCGCTTCACACTTATGCACTTGCCAGTTGCTTATCTTTTTATACAATCTTTGAATTAAGCTACTTTAATCAGGATTAAATAATTAATTTCTATTAGTGTAAAGAACAATGGGAGATTAAATTATCAATTTAACAATTTCAACTTTAGAGAAATTATCTTTTAAAAGCGAAAGGATAAGATAAATCCGATAATCATCAATTGTACCCTTTAATAATTCCCAAATAGCTCCAAATACCTTCATTAAAAGTGAATAATAATGCGATTTCGATGTTCCTATCGAACACTTTCTAACTTGGAACCATAGATTAATGACCACTTTCACTTAGAATTGAACTACACTTTTCAATTTCCATGGATGTAACTTACGTATTGATGCGAAACAATTTAATTAATAAATACTTTTTTGGTATCTCCAGTAGTTAAAAGAAAAATAAATCCAAAGAATAATGAAAATTTTTTAAAATTTTCAAAGCTTTTAATACGAAAAACCGATCAGTATATCATCTAAAACTACACGTTCTATTTTAATTATAATCACTTGTTACTAATTTAATTCATAAATTTAAAGTTAAAAAATTCAAGAATTAAAGTTGAACATTTTTTTTTATTTTATTCTTAACAAACAAAAACAAAAATAAAATTCTTCTGAAAAACCAGATAATATTTGGAAGGATGACTGATTGTTTGCTAAAAAGAATCGTCACTCGCTCATTTTTTATCATCAGTCTGATCCCCAGTCTCATCTATAATCAATTCTTATCAGTATTGAATTTCGTATTATTGTTACAATTGAACACTGATATATTTCCATTAAAAAAATTGTAATTAATAAAGATCTTAATTTATTGAAATGCCAAGTGACAGTCTTTTCCTTAGCTTCATTTATCAATGGAAACGTGTTTTATCTCTACATTTTTCGTGTAACCAAAACTTTAATTCTTGATCTAACACTTTAGATTCTGTTCAAGTGTTACGTGTTTCCTCATCCTGGATTTTGGTTGTCTGAAATAATATTAAAAAAATAGCAGAAATATCTTTTGGGAAAATATTCATTAACCTGAAATATCAGAAATATTTTCTGAGAGAAATATTCCAAAAAATGAAGAGAATAAATACGACAAGACAACCATAAGAGAAAAACGTCAAACATAATCAGAAAACAGCTTTGTCTTATTACTATTCTTCTCCTCTTTATACATGTATATATACTTTTATACCAGATTTTATATAAGGTCTAAGTAAATAATTTCTTAAAATTTAAAGAAAGAAAAAAAGAAACATGTAAGATTTTCTTATTTATATATTTATAAATTCCTATTTTTTCAGTAAGACATATATAATTATTTTAACTTCTTTTAAAATGTAATTATATGTGACAAGTTCTATAAAGTAAAGCACCTTCTTCTACCTTACGACAATCCACTTGACATTTTTGATAATTAAAANAAAAAAAAAAAAATTGTAAAAGAACTTTAAAGTATCAAGAAATTTAGCATAAAAATTAGAACAGTATTGGACTCCTTTTAATCCTGCAATAAGCAATTTAATCAACTTTTCATTTCAGGTGAGAGAAAAGTTGATTAAATTGTTTATTCTATAAAAGTCACCACCTAATGAAAGTCCATTCCTCCTTTTCCATCAAGAAATTTCAGAAGATGAATTGTCACTAATGATGCTCGAGTTAAATCTAAATCAGTCCTTGGCATTAATGGATTTTTGGTTGCTCTTCGCAAAACAAACGAAAATTGCTCGAAGTGATGAACTTCTAGATGCGTTGTCTTTAGTTAAATTGTTTTAACTACTGCAAAGTGAGAATGTTTGATGATTTATTAATTAATAAAGATTCTTTTATCATTCACTGATGAAATAGTCTAATTTAAAAATGATTCAGAAACATGAAACAACGTAGTTGATGCCACAGTAAGTATGTAATTTTAAATACAAATACATGTTAATTTTTTTTAATCTGTTACTAAAATGGGCAATTTCAATTAATGTTATCTAATGCCAATACAAAACATTTAGTTTCAAAGTGGTTTCTTATCATTGTAATGATGATAATAAAGTATCTAATCAAGTCTTTCTCCAAGATCAAGAAGCTACAGACATAATGATGTTGTTTGTATTGTATACAAGTTTCAGCAATTAAGTTTTAGAACTGAATTCATTGAGGCCATGTAATAGCATGTAGAAACATGATTCAGGGTGTCTGCAACAGCAGACCAATTAATTTATTCCTCTCTATGAATTTAACTACGTATATCATTCGTCATTTGCATAATCACATTAGAAACTTCATTGTCATTGTTTTTTAGTAATTGAACAGAGAGTAATATTTACATTTTGCTGTAAATTAAGTAAAATATGTGACTGATATCTAGGATTTGTTAAGTTCAACGTAACGATTTGTCGGTTTTGCTAGACTTGGGACGGCTATGAGAACCTTGATAACGACAAATATCGTGAACGACCGGCAAGGGAATCATTTACAAGGAATTTGTTCCGCCAAGTCAGACAGTGAATGAAGATTATTATGTACAATTTTTTGGCTCATTGGATAAACGAGATTACTCGAATGAGGTTTAATTTCGAAAAAAGAAGCCATATTCTATTGCATTTCAATGAAAAAACCTCATTCGGTTATAATAATGATTTAGGAATAATCTCAAATCGCGAGATTTGGAATTGAACTCTTCCCCTCTCATTCTCTTCTCAAACTATTTCTTCTATTCTCAAATCAAATCAACGACGAGAACACAAAAAAATATAAACGTAGTGTGACGAAGGAACTAAGTGTTTCCAGCAGTTCTATAAATGAATATAAAGTGGGTGGTTCTTAGAGAGCATTACTTTGAAACAATAAATTACCAATTATTTTTCATTCTAACATCTGCTTTACATTAAGTTTATATAAAAAATTATTTTAAAAAACTTTATAATACTAGTTTCTATGTATCAAGAAGACACAGGAGGAATTTACGCTTGGTTATTTCGATTTGTATATCTGTTATTGAATATTTCATTATATGCGAAATCCTTGATTTGCCAAGTAAAATTGAATTGTTATATACTGATAAATAAAGATAAATATTTCAAGTTTAAAAACCTTATAACTTTTTCATGTATATAAGTCATGTGTATTGGATTGTAATTATACTTTCAAAGTAAGAAACTATTGTCAAGTATCATGTTAATAATAACGAATAAAACTGAAAAGTATAAAATGTACACGTAAATTTGTTACTAAATAATTGAATTTTGTATCTGCCTATGTTTAGTTATGCTTAATATCATAGGATATCTTGATATCCCTTAATTAAACAGCTTCCTAAAGATTAGTATTGATAAATAATGATGATAATTACAAAATAATAATTTTTAACAATAAAAAACTATAACATTACATAATAATAACCTTAAATTAGTTAAACATTTGAGAATCCAATATATTATTATTATTAATTTAAAATGTATAATTACATAATATAAAGCATCTGTTCATATTCGTCCTATAACATCAAGAATATTACTTTAAACTAATAAAGTAAATTTAGAAACAAGATATTTGTCTAAGAAATAACTAAACTTTTAATTCAATTTGGAATTTTTATATGTAATTATAAACTATTATGTATTAATACACACCAAAAATCAAGAAAGGATATTCTTATAAATGGAAGAGCATCGCTCAAAATTCTTGAAGTATCATAGTAATCTATTGGTAATTCATCACTAAACATCTTTGGCAGCTGAGAAACATTTATTTGTTATGCCCTTACGTTTTCAGCCTAATGCATGGGCCATCTTCCAGTGACTGATTTTGGAACATATGTTACAAACTAGATAGAATACATACATTATGTATAGAACATTAGAACATCAAACCTTAAACATCTGAATAGAATATTGGAACATTAAACTATAAATATTTGAATATAAAGAACACGAAAATAAAATTCTAACATAAAAGTGACATAAAAATTCTAAATTAACCTTAAATTCTAGCAAAATTATTTTTAAAAAAAATACTCTTTAGAATTTTCTATTATTATTTAATTAAAAAGAAAAATTAACAAAATAATTTCATAAATTTACTAACGATTAATAATAAAATTGTTATATATAACATAATAAATTAATCTGATTATTCGGAAAAATTGCCAAATTCTTCCAACGTAAAATAATTTCAACATAATATATTTTGCTACAGTTTTAAAATGATGCTCTGTATAATTTATGAGAGATTTAAGTCAATTGTATGATGATGGAGATGTTACAATGCAATATCCTGCACTAGATAAATATATTAACACGCAAAATAAAATGATCAGAGAGATTAAACATTAAAATTGGATTGGGACTTGGGGATCTGCTAAAGTTTGTTCTCCCAGAAGGGCTTTCTGTGGGAAAACTGACCCCCTATTTGTGTATTAGACACGGGGAGAAAATCCAGAAAACTCCGGGTGTCATCTCCTGGTAAGGCGAATACACTCGATCAACTAACCACAAGTGTTCATTGGTTTTATTCGGCCATTGATGAGTCTAAACATTACGATAATGTTACAGATTATCGTCAAAAAGTTAGTTTAGTATATTTTTTCGTTTGGTTAATGAACAGCATCCGGTTCAAACTAGAAAATGGTAGGTCGAGCGGGTCGAAAACTAGCTATTTTGTACTTCTGTAATGTTTGTTCTGCAATAATGGAGCACACTAAGTAGTCATTATTGCACTGTTTTTTTAATATAAAAAATGTAGAATGACACCAAATTAACCATAAAGTATGTCACAGTAAATTGAACACATACGTCATTGTTACTCGTACTTAATTTGTAATAGTAATTTTCAGTATTTTCAATCCAGATTAAATAAATATAAAATTTATTCTGTTTTATTATTTATATATGATTATCATTTAAATATACTAAAATTATTTGGTTTAAATAACAGAATTATTTATTACAAAGATATTGAGAAAATAGTAAGTTGATTGCTCTTACATCATCATATGTATTTTCTAGAAAATAATTTTTATAAAAAGTCATTAAAAAATTGCTTAGATACTCTTTATATATTATACTAGCGTTAAAATTTAAAAATTTTATAAATATTAATATCTTAATAGCGCTTCAAGACATTTAAGAATTTCAGAATTTCGTATAGTTCAGTTGTTTTTGATCCATCATTCAAATTCATTTATATTCTTTGATATTATATTCAATCATATAATTAAAACCTGGCCATTTCTGAGAGAATAAATGATGAAATTCTTATTTTGACATTCAAGAATGCCCATAAGAATTAACACATTTTGAATAATATTTGACAAATTTTGTTCTTACAGTAGTATTCTATGGGTCCTCGAGGATACCTGGCGAGGACTCTTTGCAGAAGGTTTATAATTTCTAGTATGACTTTCAAATTATGGTCCTTAGACACGTCCTACCTGCAGGCAACTATGTTAACGCTATTAAACAAAGCAAATATTTACTTGTACCTATTATAACTAAGTCTAAGTAACCTTAAATTTTATAATAAATTATTTTAGAAATGTATAAAAAAAACTTTTGGAGTAAAGTTAAAATAAAAATAAAAAGTAATTCAATCAGTAGAATGTGGTTTAGTTCTTACATATTAATTGATATTTTAAAAAAAAATTAATAAGATTGTTATGAAGAATAAGAGAGAATTTTGAAATCTTCACGTGAAAATTACTTCAATCCGATCAAAGAAAGATCATAAAGAGCGAATTATATAGATTTGATCTACTATAAATAATACATCTGATCAGAAATGCCTGAGGAATCGCAAGAGAAGATAAAAAAGATAAATTATCACCACATCAATTTGATTTTGTTTTTCGCCTGAAAAGATTATTATAATATATTGATTACAATTTTACTAATTAAATTTAAGTATGCAAATTAAAAGACATCCACCAGAAACAAAAATTCTTTAATTTTTCAAGAATGTTGACTCCATAATTCTTCTATCGCCTTACCTATCTGATATTATTCACTTGGCGACGGATTATAGCCAAGTGAATAATTTAAGATTGCTCAATTTAACATTTCACGACTTTCATAAAATTTATTATCACATAAATCGACAGCTTTGTTTATCCATTCATCCAAACTAATATGATACTCGAGAGCAAAACACTCGAACAAACAGAAAAATATAAACTTTATATATATATATCGATATTTTCGAACATTAAAATTGATTTCAAAATATTTCAGAAACGATATTAAAACTTTACTTTCGCTTCGATAATCGTTCACGACCCATTTTACGTTCAGTGACGTGTATACGTGAAGAAAGCCACTGACCAACAGAAGGAGAGAAATCAAAGTTTAGACCTTTGGCAGGTTCTGATCATTTTTCTACATGTCCAGCTGTTCGATAGAAGGTTAGAAATCTCTAGGCACATATTTGTCAATGTAGGAACAGACGGTTCTCAGTTTGCACTTCACATTATCGGGCTACTCGGCTATATAAAGCCACACAGAATGTCCTACAGATTTTCCTTTGCAAGTTTAGAAGTATAGAAAAAGGGGAAAGAGAAGTCGATAGCGTGTTGGAAAAAAGCTATCTTGGTAGATGACGTTATACTGGGAACCTAGAAAATCCGTGAAAATAAATGGCATTTCATGCGGGTGCTTCTCTTGTCGCCAATCGTGTTTTACAAGAAGAAAAGCTTTCTGGTTCCTTTGCTGACGTTATCAGGAATGAAATATCTCAAAACTTCCAGCGAATTAACGGAGTCATTAGCTTTGTGATGCAACTTAGATTGTATAAGAGTTTCCTGTTTGATATCTCTCTGTAAATACGCCTCATTCGTTTACAATGATAGATGCGATCCCGTTTAATGAATGCATTTTTCTTTTCTTTTTTTTTTACATTTTTAGCTTTAAACATTGATAAGTTTGTTAGTAGCTAGTAGCTGCTACGTCTTCTAACAAAAATCGTTATTACTTTTAAAGTAGAAGATTTTTATCAGTTAATTTGAGAGTGGAATACGAAAATACGTTATATTCGTCTTAATTAGTGTAATTCTTGTGGTTAATGTATAATTAAATTATATCAAATTTAATGATTATTAAATCAAAGTATAAAATTTAATATAAACAATAGCTAAATTTTTAAAAAGCAATTTTTGGCGTATAAAAGTTTGAAAACTTAATATAAACAATTTCTCGACTCAATTTCTCTTGAAAATATATTATAAAAATTTGTGTAATTTTTCATATTTTTCATTGTCTCTCCTTTAAAACATTAAAAAAAAATTTTTTCCCGAAAGATTTTTAGTATTAGAATCTTTATAAAATAAAAATAAATATAAATTTATACAGTTTTGTTGACATTTTTTATTGTTTTGACTGCAATTTAATGTTTACCAGCCTGTAATATTTTGTAAATAAACAAAATTTTACTCCGGCTGAATTATTAATTTACTGAAAATTTCTCATTGTCTACCTGATTTTAATTTAATCATAAATCAACGTCTAAAAATTTAGAAAAATTCATAAAAAAATCTACTAAATCAAACCATTACTTCCACTGGGGGTAATAACTGGTTAAAATACTGTCACCACACGTGACAAATGAAACATTTACCTGTCTACACATCATTTGTTTTACGATAACAGTAACAAGATATTATTCTGTTCTTGTAGACAAGTGAAGTAAATTTATATATTTTTTAATGAAAGGGGGAAAAAAAGTACGTACACAACAAACATCAATTTCTCATCGAAACCATTACTCAAGCTGACAGTTGTCAATAGCAGGGTTACATATCACTTGACACAAGGTAATAGATGAACAATAGATTATTTCAGCCATTAACGAGATATTAAGATAAAATCAAATAAAACTGCTTCGAGTTAGACCAAAAATAGTTTCAAAAAGTGGAAGTTACGAAACGATTCATTAAATCTTGTGTTCAATGTACAGTTATGCTTGCTCCATCACTGACACGTCTTCGCATGGATAGATCGACATTCTTTCAATCATTGCACATCTAGAAACTACTACTCCTCTTCTCTTAAAGAATTGAAATATCATAAATCTTCTGCAAAAAAATCTTTTCTTCTTATTATTTTATTTTATTACTTTCTTTTTTATTTCTTTCCTTGTGAAATTTCCAAGCAGAAAATACAGTTACTGAACTTTCATTCATTATTCATTACGTCGAGTTATAGTTTTCTTCTTTATTCTGACTTGGAATACATTCGGATGCATGAAATAATAAAAAGTTTAAAGTTGGCCATGCAGAATGATTCCTACTTTTCTTTACCATAACGAAAAATAGCCTATTACAGAATATGCTGTCTGTCTTACAAGAATAACGATAACAGATGTACAGTATGTATGTGTGTGTGTGTGGGTGTGTATGTATATATACATATATAAGTACATTATATACAATAAAATATACAATTACTTTTAAAATATGTGTAGAAAAATAAAGATAAATTGACTGAATAAATTCTACTTAAAATTATTTTCATATCTTACATTTAAAATATTTAAGAAGTAATTGTTACTTATATATTAAAAAATCTATTGAATTAATTTAAAGTTTGTAAAAAAAATTTTTCTTTTCAGATTATTATAATTTTTTAAATTAATAATTAAGTTAATTTACACTGTGATATTTAAGAAGATAGAAAAAAAATAAAGCTTTTTTTAATGTAATTTTTTTGCTTGAATAAATTCTAAACCTAATGCCAATTATGTAGAAATTTTTTTCTGTATCAGAAAAAATATTGTATAATTCAATTAATCTCAATAAGATTTTATTTTTTTCCTTTAAAATAAAGAATTTCTTTAGCATTAATTGTTGTTGTAACATAAGTATATATAGGCTACACCTGTTAAATGTATCTTGAAAATGCTGCCATAACAACATCTTTTAATTGTAAATATTAAAGTAATTTAATACAAAAACAAAAAAAACTGTTGAAAATATTTATTTAATTAAATAAATATTTTTTATACTCATACAATTTATACACACAATTTTTCTTCCTCCCAATCATGATATAATTCGACTTCTTGACTAACATATCTACATATTATAATTAAAATTAATTTTTAAAAAAATAAAATATTCAATAACATTATTATATTGAATTTCTAAATAAATATTTAAATTAATATTAAAACTTTAGTTAATTTTTAAAAATAATTACAAATGATGGATGTATATTTGAATTATAGATTAATTAAAGATAATTAAAAAAATATTTAAAAAGAATTATTTTCTTTGCTATTATCCAGCTTTTATGTACCTAAATTAATCAGAGAATATATAAAAAATTAATTACAAAAAAAAATAATTATAATCATTTTTGCAATGTTTCCTGCATACAATGATCTGTATTGATCCTTTCCACTCAAGCAATGTGAATCAATGCATTTCTCTTAATATAAAGCTATCCATTGGAGAAATCTTTGACTAGTTATTAAACATGAATAGTTATTATTAAGCTATCTATGCTGATAGGATTATTAAACGTTGCATGAGAGATCAAGCAAAGAATGTTTTGCTTGCTGCATGCAATCAGTTATCATTAAAAAAAAATATCTTGATTAAAAGATATAACAGTTTAACCTATTAAATTCATATTTGTTATTATCAATAATTGTAAAAAAAAATTATTTTTTANCAAGATAAAGTAACAGGAAAATGATTTAACAAATTATAATTATCTAATCAGCCTTTTTATGTTTAAAATGCCTGATTACAACTGTGTTTTTGAACAATATTTAAAACATTCCAATTGATTCTTCTACAGGCGCCATTTTGAAACAATATGGCGCCTGTAGAAGAATCGTTTGGCACGGCATTTTTTTCTGATTAGATATTAAAATTTATATCGAAATTTTACTCTTATACTTTATCAGATGAATATACAGTATATGGTAGTAGTAACCATCGAAGGACAAAACATACAAAACTCTTCCTGCTTTATACACTGTATTTAAATGAAAAAATATTTAAAAAAAATTATTTTCTTTGCTATTATCCAGCTTTTATGTACCTAAATTAATCAGAGAATATATAAAAAATTAATTACAAAAAAAAAATAATTATAATCATTTTTGCAATGTTTCCTGCATACAATGATCTGTATTGATCCTTTCCACTCAAGCAATGTGAATCAATGCATTTCTCTTAATATAAAGCTATCCATTGGAGAAATCTTTGACTAGTTATTAAACATGAATAGTTATTATTAAGCTATCTATGCTGATAGGATTATTAAACGTTGCATGAGAGATCAAGCAAAGAATGTTTTGCTTGCTGCATGCAATCAGTTATCATTAAAAAAAAATATCTTGATTAAAAGATATAACAGTTTAACCTATTAAATTCATATTTGTTATTATCAATAATTGTAAAAAAAAATTATTTTTTAAATTAAATGACTAATTTTTTTCACATTTTTCTTGTTAAATTAATTTTTTTCCATTATTTTCATTGATTAAATACATTATTTTTAAACCAGTTTTTGTAGATTACAAAAAAAATTAATGTAAAAATTTAATTTTAATCATTAAAAACTTAATTATTTTTAAGAAATGTTATGTATTATTAATGAAGATAATGCTGAATATCATTAATTATTTAGATATAACAGAATTTTCATTTTGAAATTAAAAATATTGAGATTTTACACTTGTTTTAGAATAATTTTTAATTTTTAGAAATAAAATTAGAAAAAAAATTAAAAATTAAATTAAATAAGAATTATATGCAATCAAAACTTATAAATGTCTGAAAAATTAAATATAATTAAATTTTGGATAAGCTAATTATATGTTATGATTAAATTGATATTATCTATAAAATTAATAAATTAAATTAATGAAAATTTAAATGTTTTAAAATCAAATTAAAAAAAAAATTATAATAATTTAAATAAGNNCCCTCAGAAATAAATATTTGAGGATAATTATTTACCAAATTTTTTTCCAGGATTAATAAAAAAAAATTATGTAAATTATATATTAAAATTAATAAAAATCAATAACTAATTAGACAGAAAATGTATACTTTATTAAAAAAAATTGATTAAATGTTTTCGAAAATAAATATTTAATAAAATCAAAATTAAATTTTGTTTTATTGATGGAAATTATGCAGGATTTTTGTATATTTTTCTTCAGTATTTTATTTTTCTTTTATATAAAAGTTGCTCCTTAGAGATTAGAAAAGAATTTTTCTCCTGTTACATATGATTAATATAACTTATTAAAAGTATTTAAAAACTTTAATCTACTGGCATTAAAAACGTCTATATATAAAAATTCAGTAAACTAAACTGAAAATTCTAATATATATATATATATAAAATCAATATACACTTGTTAATTCTTTAAAAAAAATTTTTTTACTTCATATCTATGAAGTAATTTTTTTAAATAAATTGTTTTGTTTAATTTAATATTAAAATCTATAGACTAAAATGAAAATAATTCAAAATACATGTTATAAGTTATAAAAATTTTGATAAAAATGTATGAAAAATCAATAGAAGTATTATGTTTTTCTCTTAGTTTTTTGAGGAAATTACTTAATTACTTAATTTAAAATACATTTATTTTATTACAAAATTTATCTTAAAACATTAAAACAAACAGAAAAGTAGAAGTGTCTTCTACTTTTTTTATTTATTGCTATTAAATTATTGTTGTGAAAGTATGATAGGAAATGTAGAATTATCAATAATTTCCTTGTTTATAAACGTTTCCTGTTATTCAGGATATTTTCAATGTTAAATAGAAAATAAATTATAGACTAACTCTGATATAAATTTAATTAAAAAATACTAATAAATTTTTAAGAATGTAGCAATTCTACAAACATAAAAATTAAGCCATCAAATTAGATTTTTCTTTATTTTGCTGTGCTATTTAATAAATTATAAATAAATAAATAAATTAATGTATAATATTCTTTATGATAAAAATAAATTAGATATTCGGTTTTCTATTATAAAAATAATTAATATTTTATACCTGTTCTGCTACGTACAATTGTACCGAATGATGCCAATCAATAATAGACTATGGAGTCACTTTCTACAGGACTAGAGCTTTATTTAGAAAGAATGGTCGCTGTAGGATACAGAAAAAGAAAAAAATAAATAAAAGAAATTGAACGAGTTAAGGCAATTCAGGAAGCGTTTTACTTTCAGGAAGAGTGAAACGATTGATGATAGTTTTCAATTGGACAAATATAAGTTAGCTACATTGTGCAATTAGTGGTACTTAACCTTATTCCCAAACCACTGGAAGGATTGCTTCATTCTCAGCACGGAATGCCATTCATTATGGCAATCGGCAGTGTATTCACCAAAAAGACTCACCGAGGAATTTCACTCGGTATCCTACCTTACCATTAGAGGCAGACACTTCTTCCAGACGGTCTAAGGTGTGTCATTAAGGGTGAATCTCACACATTATCTGATATAAAAGAAAAGAGAGATCTAGACTTGCTTCGCACCAAAGGTTTCGCTTAAGCGCTGAAAACTAACAATCCTCATAGGGGTATGGCTTGTTTACGCCTCAGTGGAAATTGTCTTTCGTCGAAGAAATATTACAGAACTTTAGACAGTACTTTTCTCTTGTTACTATCGTTGATTGCTTTAGATAGTCTTTTCTCACAAGGAGTAGGTTAGATCGAAGAAATCAGAAGTAGAAAATCACTAGGTTCTTATAGTGGTGTTGATGGAATTCGTTACCTTTTCTGTCTATCTTGTCTTATATGCTTTTTTCGCTTTGATCTCTTATAAAACAATTTACTAAGACTGTTTGGGTGGTTCGCTGATAGAATAGACGCCACTCAATTCTATTTTTTTCTTTTTTTTTGATAACATCCGACTTGGTTTAACTAACTCAGAATTGTTTTACTTTCGATCACGCTTCTTGTTGTCTCTAGATTAATTGCATTATTTAATTTATTAGACAATAAAAGAATTGTATTTAATTAAACTATTTGTTTATAATCTTGGACAGTTTTCTAATTAAATATATATAAAAAGAAAAATCACAAATAGAAAAGGTGATAATATTTACAGCGATTCAAGAAGAAATTATAATCGATACACGTGGTTAAGAAACTGATTATTTAAAATTTAATTTAAAAAAACTGATTATTTACTTTTACACCTGTTTAAATATTTTTTTTAAATATTTATTTATTTCGAATTTAAGAAACTAATTTATTATCCAGGATGTTGTGAATTAACGGTATTAAATGTAAATTTTTATAGAGTTTCTTAAAAACTTTCATCATGTTTCAAGTTTAACTGTATATTAACATATATAAAAATTAAAATAGTGAATAAAAGATTGACTGAAAATCAATATTGTTTTATTATGTAAGAAGCTTGTCAGAGAAAGGTATTTACTTATCGACAAAGAATATAAAATTTTTTTATATGAAGTAAAGAAAGAAAATGTTTTATTGATTTGCGAAGAAAAAAAAAATGCATCATTCGTGCCCTGGAGAATATATTTTAAGCTAACTCAGAAAGTTTGTGTGTAAATAATGAAGTAAACGGACCGTCACTATGTAAAGAAGAGTGGTGAACACGGATTACTAAATCGTTTTTCTTTACTTTTAGCTAAAAAATATTTCTTCTAAACTCAACCCTCAGCTAATTTCCTTTATGACTTACAAATTTACATAAGAATTAATATTTACGTAACATTATAATACAAATTAAGTAAATATACCATAATATAATAATTTTTAGTAATATTGTATTCATAGTGTTATAAACATCTAAATAAAGCATTTTAAAAAAGTCGTGCTGTGCCATAAATCTGTAGATGAGATCAGATAAACACTTCACCATACACTTTATTTTTTTATTTTTTTTCTAAAAAAAATTACTGTATAATACATATAAATTTTGTGGAAAGGTTAAAAGATTTATATATATATATTTTAACGAAAATTTATTCAACAGTTTAATTTTATATAATAATTTTTTTGACAGTTTAAATAAAGCATTAAGCCAAGAATTTTATTTAAAGATTAGAATTTTTAAAAATAAAAATTTTATATATCAGTAAACGTTAATTATAATCAAGAAAATTTCATGAATTTATTTGAATTTTTATAATAATCGTTCTTTTTTTTCAAATTGTCTTTTTAATTTAGAAAAGATAAAACTTTCGAGATAAGAATATTTAATAATTCCTTGTAATAATTTCCTAAATCACAAACGATTTGATAAATTGTCATTAGTAATTTTTCACTTTCTAATTACAATGGGGGAAAAAGAAAAATACCCTAAACAAACCTAATTCATGTTATCTACATAAACCGATTAAAGCAATTTCAATAACATTAACACCTGTTTTGATTAGACTCGGTATTAATCTGACAATGGATAGAAAGTATAAATTCTGCAGAAGATATTATTCGATTAAATTAAGTTATTCGTATACATTTTATGGAGTATGACGACGGAAAGCTCATTAACTGCCTATTCCTGTCTACTTGCTAGAAGGGATTAGGGGTTAGTTATAATCTCGTTTGTACTAGAACTGTACAGAAATTTCCTGCCAAACTAGAACACAGTCATCTATGTTTATCAAGCTTATTGTAAAATTCTGTCGTCTAAGTTTTCATACTACATTAAATCACTTCCATCAACGTAAACACTTGACAAGTATATTATCGTCGTAGAATGAATCAGTGAAATTAATACTAATTAGACTTATGTAGTCTGTATGAAGTTGTTCTGACAACATGTAATATAAAGTTAATTTAAATCTTATACCCAAGCCCAGAAATGTCTTCGAAGATTAATATAAACACACACTAAATTAAATTTTTGATATATAGGCTTCACTTATGATATTAAATGATACGAAGGGCTATATTTATACAAACGCTATTAGTGTATTTATTATATAAATGATATTATACAATATGTAATTTTCGTAAATATGTGTGTATATTTATATATATTAACTGATAATTCCGAACATTATGGGATTTTACAAGAGGAAGTGTTAGAAGACAAATGACGGGGTGAAGGTGAACAACAGTTTCTGATGAGAAAATTATGATAATTTATTCAAGTCAATGACAAACTGCGTATACTAATGAAAGAAATTCTAATGAAATTCACTTACGTTATGAGAAATCTACTTAATGAATGAATTTATTAATAGAATTTCAAACAAAATAATTACGTTATCAACGCCATAAGTATCTTAAACCATTACGGATTTTCAGAAAGAAATTTCTAGTATTATAAACACCAAATTGACGTAATAATTTCCTCAAAAATTCGAATATTTTTTATTCTATTTTCTTTAGAGATTTATTTTAGATAAAATATGGTTTATATTTATTTTATCTCAATATTTATCTAGTTTAAAATAAACGTAAGTGATGACTCCATTCATATTCATTCAACAGATTGGAGATGAAAATATCAAAAGTAAAGTAGCCTAAAGGTACAAGGACACGTCATACATTGACAAGCCCCTTCAGTGTCAACAGGTATCATGCAACGAAAGAGAATTTAAAGAGATAGTGTTCTTTTTACCGATCATATAGAATAAAAATCGATACATCAGCCTCCAGGGATAGGAAATATAACCTAGAAAAATACTTTATTCACTGATTTTTATCGATCAATACGATTTTTAAGTCTTTTGATTCACAAAAATATACAGTATCGAAAAATATACCTTGGTAAATATTTTATCACTCTTATAAAAATTTCAACTTTATATTGAAGTTGGCTTTATATAAAATTTTATATATGTTAAAGGGCACGATATACCTTTAAAATTGTTATAGTAATGGTTATAGGCTGTCTGTTTGTCTGTCATCAATCTTGCGAGTTATAAAGGGGCGTAAGTATTGATTAAATATTTTTCTAATATTAAAAAAAATGGTACATTTTTTATATAACACTTATGAATCGATAAAGATGATGCATGAAATAATATTGAATTTTACTGATTTATCAGAAATAGAAAATAAGTTTTTCCTTTCAAAAAAAAGAAAGTTGATTAATTGTAACTATTATCATTACAATTGTGATTAACGTGTTTCTTTATTTGATTTTGAATTTTCTTGTCAGTTTGATATATGTTGAAAGTTCAGTACATTTGTCATTTTAAGTCAATTTATAAAAGCTCCTTACTTACTTTTATCACTTTAATATATAAAATAAAACTTGTTTTTATTCTTTTTTATTATAAAATAAATTAGAATTATCAATTTTAAAATTGTTTATATATATATTTTTTCAATTTACAAAAGTCAATTTTACTTAAAAACAACTTTGAAAAATTCAGTTTGTAAAGCCAATTTCATCATGTAAACTTAAATATATTTCTATTAATGTTTTTAAAATGTTATTTTTCCCATTTATAAATATATTTAATGAATTTTTATTTTTATTTTTTTAAGTAAAAAGTAACAAAATTAATAAAAAAAAACTCTTTAGAAAATAAGATATTTTCTCATTTATAACCGAAAGAAATGAAAAGAAACTGTAAAAAAAATTCTTCTTTTACGTGAGTAAGAATAGATTAAATAAGAAAAGAATTTTTAAAAAAAGCAATAAAAAAAANTCAAAATTCAGTTAACCATTGTAAAAACTTAAAAAAAAAATACAAGTAAGACTACAATTTGTGTGTGTGTATAATTAATTTTTTAAAAAATTATAGGAAAATGTAGGGTGGCTCAAAAGTCAGTTAACCATTGTAGTCTTATTTTGCAGCACCAATTTTGATTCATACTCATTAGTATAACGTAAAACTGTACTTTTTTCAATTTTATTACTGTAATTTTTTTTTTTAGTTTTTAGTTTTATTTCTCTTGTCGAGATATAAAATTTTAAAAATAAAACTAGATTTAGTAAAATATAAAAATAACAATCGATGGAGAAAATATCTTTTTAATAATACACAAAAGAGAGTTACTTCATAAGATTTTAATGGCACGTTATAAAGAAAAGTAAAATTTAAAAAAGAAAATACATTTTTTTTTGGTTAGATTAGTTTTAAATTTAAGAGAAAAATCGAATTTTGGCAATTATCAAAACGACTAAATTTGATAAATCGCATTATGAATGTAATTATTATCTTAAAAACGTATAGAATGTGCCAAACACATGGTGAGATAATGTGCCGCCTGCAGCGATTCGTTACACATTTTTTTTGTAATTTTTAATCAATTTTTTATGTTTTTTTTATAAATATATCTTACTAAATACTGCTTTGATTCGGATAATGACAACTATGTATAATTACCACGTAGATGAGGAAACTTTTCTCTTCGCCTTATTAGCTAGAAGAAATGTCTTAACAAGATTTTAAGAGAGTACAAACCACATTAATCAATTTATAAAAACTTTCTTCTATTCATTGTAATTTGAATTTTTTCCTTTTTTTTTATTTTCTTAAAAAATTAAAGTATTATCTCAACTTCTTTCACACAAAAGACCATTAAAGTAAATAAAAAAAAGGGGGGAGTATAATTTTGAAAGAATAATCGCAATGGAAGAAAGAAATGCACGATTAATTACTTACTAAAAAACTAAATCTTCCTATGTAACACTTTTTATATATTTTTTATATCAATCTCTTCCACCCATCAGTGGTTCCAAGGATGTAAAACCATGGAGTGTAGCAACGTAACACAAATTAGTGTCATCAAAAGAAAAGCCTAAGAGATAAATGTAGCGACACTAATTATCATATAATACCATTTAGTCCCAAGCAAATATTTGAAGAAGTTGGTTACAAACTGATTAACAGCTTTGAACGTTATACAAAGGAACGACAGACGAGTTAGTGGTTGGAATTTAAGAAAGATTTATTAGTCAGTTTGGCCAAACAATTAAAACTATCGAGGTGCAGTGATGGCGTCTAGCTTCTAAATCCTTTACACCGAAATGATCGATAGAGTAAGAAAGATTAGCAAATATATAAAGTGTTGGCTGGACAAAGTCTTTTAATAGATGAATGGACAGGGAAACTAATGAATTTTGTATAATCTTTTAACGGGTATGGGTCAATTTAGTTGTAAATCTTACGGAATTAGGGCAATAAAACCGACTGAACGAAAACATTTGCTTCATTTACTTGACGTGATTTACTTCAATAAAACTTCGATTTAATCATCGTGATTTGAATTTCCTGTTTTATAAATAGAAAAATATATCTGGTTTTGTGTTCTGTTGTTGTCGATCGAAAAGTTTTGTTTGATTAACATGAAAGAATATTATTCGTAACGTCATAAAACGCGTATTATGTGATCGATACAACACGCGACAATGTTTAAATTTCTTTTATTTTTCGAAATAAAAATTTATATATTATACATCAAATAATCTACTCGAATTAAAAATAGATTAATTAGCTTTTTTTTTTAAAAAAAAGGCAATTAATAACTGTTGAAGGGAGAAAACGAAATAAATTAATTGCGAAAAAACTTATTGTGTTTTCTAACAATCAATGAGTACGCTAAACACGATTAAGCCATTGTTTACAAATTAAAAGAAGACCAAACCGATATTTTATTTTAAAAGAAATAAATAAAATTAATTTTAATAAAAAAATTAGAGGAAAAATTCCAGACACTTTTTACTGTATCTTGATAAAGTACGTGAATAGGTCCTTAACAGTTGGGTCAAAGAAGGTCAAAGAATCTATATTTATTTTCAGTGTTTAATTAAACAAACAGAACAGAAAAAAAACTCAATAAATTTAGGTATTAAAGTAGTTCTTGACCCGCTTAATCTCTTCAAAAATTTGATGATTTCGACTTTAAAAGATCGAGCCAGGAACTTGCATATTATTAAGACTCTTTTCTTAATTAAAAACGGTATTAAAGAAGTTTTCCTATCTTCTTTAGTTCTTTTAATAAAATAATTGACAAGTGACAAATTCAAATGTTAATTTATCTTTAGTTCCCTTTTTTACTCCCCCACTCGCTAATGAAAAGAAATATATTTGTTACAGTACAATGGATCTTTTAAAATAAAAATCCTCACTAAACAAGAATAAATTTAATTCTGTAAAAGATTTTAAAATGTTTTTTTCTTTATTTTTAATGAATTTTTATTATTAAACATTGCAAATAAATTTGTACAAAAAATAAAGAAAAAGCGATTTAAAATTAGAAAACCGAAACGTAATTTGATGAAGCGAATCGCATAATAAATGAAAATTTCTAATTAAAAATTATAATTAAAACAATATATATATATATATATTAACATAACTTAAAACTTTANATTAAAAAATCTTTTTGAAATGTGTATTAATTGAATTTTCGTAAGTAAAATACGTAAACAAATAGGCTTAACTTACGTTACATTCTGATTAAAATTGACAAAGAAAACTCCACTTGACGGATCACCACCTTCGCTTGCTAGATTCATTAGGAGTATTAGAAATATATTTTAAAAACGACATAAATTAAATCATTCAAATACAGCAATATTCTCTTGTTCAAACCATCTGAGTTAAAGAATCTGTCAGCTGCTCTAACTGGAATCTACTGCTCATGCTCGCCAGGCGACGGGGGGGATATAATATAAACAAACAAAAAGTTGTTTTGGTCAACAATTTCGCAACTAAGCTAAAAATTATTTCATTTTAATATAAGTATAATTGAACTGATTATTAATACACTTAAATTAAATTAAAATTTGATTATTTTGATAATTTAATGGTAATCATTAAATTAGACATTTAAATTTGTACAATTTTGAGTTTGTAATTGTGTTTGTATTATATTTCGACGTATCTATAATTAATATGATTTATTGTGTAATAATAAAATCATAAAAAGTCGTTTTAATATAAGATTATTAATTTTTCACAGAAATGAATAGTTTTTTTGTTTTTTTTTTACAACTCTCTCCGCCTTTTGAGGAGTAGGATGGCCGAATGGTCAAGGTGGCACCAATCAGACCCACAATGGGGCGTCCGGGTGGTGAGGGACAGGCCCGACATATCCGAACGAACCACCTCACGAAAAATTCCTGGGGATTTTTCGACCCGTCCGGATTCGAATCCGGGTCCCCGGAGCGGTAGGCTGCCATTTTGACCGCTCGGTCACCCGGCGGCTTTGCTGGGTTTAGAAAGGTATGATGGACAATTCGTAAACAGATAACAAATGGTAAACAAAGATATAAAATGGACTTCCCAATAAGACGGCACCTGGTGGCGAACGTCTGAAGTACGACCGCATTCCTGTCAAGTTTTTGACAGTTAAATAAAAGAAGTGGTATCACCTGTATTCTTACACCATGCTGTAAAAGCACAATATATACACAGTATATTTGACCAATAGCTTATTACATAGAACTTAATTAGTTGTTTCGTCTATTCTAAATTAAGCTGCTCAATGAACCGTGTCATATTCATCACTCTAGTAATGGAGGGGGCATAAAAGTAGTGGTGCAGACTTGAAGTAAAATTATTTAAGATTAGACAATATATACACAGTATATTATTAAAATAATTAAGCGTAAAATTATTCTTAACGAGCAGTTAATTTGTATAAAATACCTTATTTAATGTTAAAAGTACCTTATGTGTTAATAGGTGTAGAAGAATTTTGCACTGCACCTGCCATGTATGGAATTAGGAAGCCACGACATCATGAACTCTGACTGCAATGTCATAATTTGAAGGAGGATAAAGGGGAGGAAAAATAAAAAAAAATAAAACTGGTTGTTGAAGAGACGAAATACTTCTGTTGAAGGTGAATGAGTTTTGATCATCTTGATGACCATTCCTACGTCTTATTTCGTGGAAATAGCATCCGTGCACGCGCATATACATATTGTATATCCAAATATAAGGGAAACCGAATTTGCACGTTTGCTAAACAAGCTACAGCTTAGGGCCTCATATATCATTATTTAGGGGAGAAGAAGGGCCTGTTATACGTTATAGCTTAGGGCAACAACAAGTCTAAGTCAATCCCCGAGGATATTTTACCTAATTTAAATATTTAAACCTACTCATGACGAATATTCGATTACATTTTATCATATTTTATAAATTATCTTCGGTTCCGATTAATCTTTTGCATGGTTAAACATTCTGATGATAACTTATTCGTTTGATGTAAATCATGTTTAAAGTAATTATTTAAATTAATTATATATTCCCTAAATTTAATGGTTCTTTTGTGTTTATATAGTAGAGATTAATATAAAGTTATACGCTACATCAGTTTATATTAAGTTTATATTAATTTTGTAGTAAAAATTGAATTATTTCTTTAATTATTTGATTTTAAATTGAATGTTTATTTTATTAATTGTATTACGTCACGTTTGATATATTTTACTCGTTCAGAAAACGTTCATTTGTATTATATATACAGTAAGCGACGCGACGCGATATGCGTAGCGACTTAGCGTTTTTTTTTCTTTTAAATAATTTATTTTTTAAATTATAAATAATAAATAAGTTTTAAACATATAAATGTAAATATATACAGAAATTATCGATATAACAAATTAATTTATTAAATTATTGCAATTCTCATTTTGAAATTATTTAAAGATTTGAATTATCGCGTCGCCTGTGCGAATACGTAAATAAATATATAAATTTAAAAAAATAAAATAAATAATACTTAAAAAATATTGGTAGTAAAGATAAAAATTTATATTTAGGGTAAATTTCTTTAATATTTTTATATTAGAAATGAAACATATTCATTTTATTTTACTTTTCATCTGCATTAGAACGATCGCGTCGTTCCATGTCGCTGGCAAGTTTTAAGATCAGTTTTGCATATGGCTATTTTTAAGGTCTCGCTATGTAACATTGTGAATCATCGCACAATACTTTTACCACTGACAGGGAGATTAAAATGGGGTTTAAAATGGCCGTTGTTCGGAGGTGATCGTTATTGGACTCTATATTAATATTTCTATTATAAAGCTATTATTTAGAATTTCATTAAAAAAAAAACATATAAGAGGAAAAAAACCTAATATAATTACGATATATCCTATTTATTTTATTAATTTTATAAATACATTAAAAAATTCTAAAAGAAAATCAAACTTCAATTAACTGCTTAAAACTTATTTATTTTACTTAATTGTTTATTATGAAAATTTCAAAATATTAAATCTAATTAAAGTTAATATTTAAATTTCGATCAGTAAAATGATCTTGTATAGTAAAAGAATTTTTATTAAAAATAATTAATTTTTATTTTTATCAAATTACATTTTCACTTCCATTTTACTTCAAACAACGCACACTTCAATACTTAATTAAGAAAGATACTTTCAGAGTTTATTCATTAATCGTCTGATGTTTACCCAAATGTTAACTTGTGCAAACCAACTTTGTTTACTTTTCCTCTATAAACATTATAAGCGTCCTAAAATAGGAGTAATTCTGAAGATAATTTAAAGAATAGCCTATAAAAATAACAATTGTTCAGGTAGAAATTAACTATGGTAACATATTCAAGTAGTAAGACAGAAGAGGGTGAAGACTAACACACACACACACCAAAAAAAAGAAAGAAAATAAATTTAAAAAAAATCTTTAATAGAATTTTATTAATTTTTGAAATTTAATTAATGTCGCTATTATGTTTTCTAATCTTGCTCTTAATCTAAGCTTTACTCTTGCTGATACATATCGACATCTTTATAATATAATATGCTAATGAATGGGGAAGGATAGTAAAGACGTTAATTTAAAGTAAATCCCGTTACCTTATTACAATACAGGACTTTATACATTCTATCAGCTTACAAAATGGAAAAAGGGGAGATCGAAAGTAGCTCGACTTGGTTAAAAATAACCTCTTGAAGTTTCGATTACTTCACCAAATAATAGTTGTTTGCTTCTTCTTAACGTAAGGTATAAAGTGCCAAACTTAAGATTTCTTTATCGATTGAAAATGCCTCCAAAAAAAAAAGAAGGTAAGAGAACTTATGATATACTTCAGTACAGTCTAGTTTTTGATGTATACAATACTTAGCAAAGATCATATTTCACTCTTTATAAAGTTATTCGCATCAAACTAATGATCTCTATAACCCGACTGACGATACAGAGAATGCTACACACAGTAACAAAGGAATGATATCTGATTATGGAGATGGAAGTGATGAGAGAAGAAAGTTGTAATATAATGTATAGAGCCAGTAATTTAATAAAATCGTACCGAAAAGGAGAATGGAGTAAGAAAAATTCGAGAAAGTTGAGTCATCGCAGCTGCTTTACTTGTAAAAACTGTTTGTTTGTTCAGCTTTATAGGCCTAATATTCATCACTATTAGATAAAATTCCTAAAGAGTAATTGGTGTCATGACCTCTGACATGTGACCATTGATAATACTTATCGAAAATCTTGACATTGTCAAGCTGAGATTAACGGTCTTTCACGTTATAAGAGGCAAAAGTAGAATGATAAGAATGGATTTTTTAATGGTAACAAATGTTTAAAATACATCACAAGAGCCACTTGTCACAATGATTCTAAGATATCTGACCGAAAACTATTATTAGTGTGAAATTTAAAACTTTCGACACCTTCGTTAAATTTAGAAAAGTTAAATAATTTATGAAGAAGAAGGTCAATTTTACTATAAAATTAAATTTTAAAAATAATTTTTTATTTGCATAAGAGTGTGTCTGCGTGTTTTTTAAAGTATAAAAATACTAGTAGCAAATATTCTTAACATTAAATTTGATATAAATTATAAATAAACGTTGAAGATTATTAAATTTTCTAAATATAAACAGGAAAAAAAACTCTTTGTTAAATAAGATAAATTACACTCTTTAAAATATCGACTCAGGACATCAATAAAATGATGTTTTTTAATGTTTCTTTTCATTTAGAATTTGATAATTGATAACTCTCTAAACATTTGAATAATTATTGATAAATATTTATCACTAAAAAACATAAAACTTGAAGTGAAAAGTCATAAAACACGCTAATTAATGCAAGAGGCGGTACGCATAACAACACCTGCCAGTTATTTAATTGAAGTAGGAGTCATGTAAAGTAGATATTGGTAATTGGTTGGTAAAACCAGTTCATTAACTTGTGCATCGGATCTTTAGAACATCGTTTCAGTAAAGTGACAGGTTTAGGTTGAAGGGAGAAATGTCCTCTTAAGATAACGCACAAAGAAGTGTAATGAAGCAGATATTTGACTCGTTATCTTCCAACCAGACGTGGTTAAATCACCCACCAATCTTTCTACTCGGTATAACAAATGTGTTTGTTACTAGCAATCAAATTTTCTCTGTTACACACGTATGAATTTGAAAAGTATAAGAAAGAACAGATCAAACAATTTCTAGTTTCAATAGATTTCTTCCTACTTTATGACAAAAGAAATAAAGAAGAAGAAGAAGGGGAAAAAAAAGACGAATTTTTTAATGGGCTATTTTTAGCTAAAACCTGTAGACGTTAAACGATTTACTCAAAAATTTTACTGTAAGTTCTGAGATTTAACTCACACCAAATGATCTTCTTCATATGTGAAGGTAAAAGTATCGTAAAGCGCAGAAAGAAATGGCTAGATCAGAATTGTTGAGCCGTTCAAGGATTCTTCCATGCAGAAAATCGATAATAAAAACTTAAAAGAATAAAAAATATATATATATATATATATAAAATATATTCACCAGTTTTGTTATATGAGGGTATAAGAAAAATTTCTTGGCATCACTTCTAGATATGGGATATATTATTTGCATAATTTCATTTCTCTGTGGAGATTTTTGGTTTATCGAAAAGTTTATCCATTGCGGTTTTATTAAGAGTTGAATAATTTAAGAATATTTTACATAAAAAACATTAAACATAAAGCTTACGAAAGTAATAATAAAACTTGTGATGTAAAATGGTCTCACGTTATAGATAAATAATAAATTTTCTTGTTCATCATATTCGAATGGTGAATGAACAAAAATCTACCTGATACTTTTTAGATGAAGAAATTAGATAAAAATTTCATTTGCAGGAAAAAAAAATTTACTTCAGATATAACTTCGTTTGAAAGATTTAGTAGAAATTCAATGAAAGGTGGGAAAAACGATAGTTTATAATCGTAAAAAAATTCACAAAGGAATATAAATAAAAGAAATATAGCTTAAAGAGGTTCCACGATCGAGGATATTCAACTTAAAGGAATAAAGAAGAGTCTCATAATCGAGGGAATCTGTGAAAGAACGAAGCTCGTAATCAAAATAGATTCTGAAGAAATGAATCTAGTGATCACTCTCGGTATTAGTTTTTTTTAAAAAAAATATCATAAAAACAATTAAAGTTATATAATAAAAAGGAAAATTAATAAACTAACAATAACAACAATATAAAGAATAAATATACGTTCGATATATAATTATTTAATATGCTATATAAAAGAAAAAAAACAATTCAATTATTCGAAATATCATTATATGATAATTAAATATGCATTAGGTCAATTAATTTTCTTACTTACGATTCTTAAACAGAATTATTAAAATTAGAAATTAAAATAGAAACAGCTGCAATTGATTGCTATGAGTCACATAAAAATTGCGTATTTAATATTTCGTATACATCCTTTTTTCCATACATATTTTTTTTTCCAGTAGAAATACAAACCGGTTATTCTGATAAATAAAACAAAAAAATGGAAGAATATTTATGTGGCAATAACTTTGTTTTTAAAATTTATTACTTTTACTATACTGCACGAATACTATTTGTAAATATGTGGTTATAAATTACTATTATATTGCTTGAGTACTATTAATAAATATATGGCAATACAACACTACTTGCAAACATGTGGCTGTATAGTGCATACTATTCTGTAAACATGTGGCTGTACTGTACATCATTGTATAACTTGTAAGCATTAGGCTGTGCATTACATATATAGTAGAGCCTCGAAAACTCGGCACTCGATAACCCGGCACTCTGGATAACTCGGCCACACTTTGGCAGGGCAAAAAAATCCTTAGTTAATTAATTTTCATTATAGACAGCTTTATAAAAGTATAAAAGCTCTCGTAAAGTATTTTTCTGAGGTCTGTCTTATCAGGTAAATTACTGTACACAGTGTATTTATTAATTTTCATTTTCATGTAGTAAAGGCTGTATGCCTTCATAAAGGACGTACTTTTCCTCTGTTTAAGGGTATTTGGGCAGTTTATTCTCTGTTGTATTCTCAAACAAACAATACATACAAGTACAGTACAATATTTTCTGAGGAAACACGCATACTTATCCTTTCGTAACCCCATTCCCGATAACCCGGCATTTTCACAAACTCGGCCACCCTTCGGTCCACATTAGGCCGAGTTTTCGAGGCTCTACTGTAATACTAATGCAAAATAATAGTAAACACGTTACTATAAATTGTGGCTAAACAGTATTACTAGTAAATATGTGATTATATATTTTCAATACACATAAAATTAAATATCGTATTTAATATTTATAATATTATTTTAAACCAAAATTGTGAATAATCGGTTGAAACTTAGCAATTATAAACGAGTAAAACAATTATTTTCTTTAAAAAACCGAGTAAAAATTTGTTATTTTTGTTCTTTGTTTTCTGTTACAGAATAATTAGAATTGCATTTTTTAATTAGAATTTCAACTTTTGAAAGAAATTGAGATAGAGATAATTAGCAGCCAACCATTGAATATTTATATATATATATAATATATATATTTTAAAAAATTTTAAATAAGTTTACAATAATTAAATTTTGTAATTAAACTTTAAAAAATTTTTAAATAATTTATTATTTTTTAAAAGTCAAACTGTAATGTTTAATGTATAAAATTATGTAAAATTTTGCATTTTTTGTGTATTTAAATCAGAATATTAAGCTAACTTATATTGATTTATATGAATCAATATAATCTATGGGTTACTATAATTAGATTATACACACAGAGATCGTTATTATATGGATATTAATAGTTACATTTTATGAATAATATAATATTTTAAATTTTATTCTTGACGTTTTCTCATATCAATTTATGCAGACGAATTTCGAATTTTAAGTTGCATAAATTGATATATTTTCGAAAAATTTTATCATACAAAAATATTGATCTTACTTTATGTGATTTTCTAGAAAAAATTACATATAAAATCTATATGACCTAAATATATATAATAAAGTATTGTATTATATATATTTATTATTTTATATTGAGACAAAACGTATAATCATTATGCAAAATCCTATGCAAATTTCCAAATAGAAAGTAAAAGTAATATATGTATAATTAAAAAAACACACACACACACAAAACACATGTTCTTAGAAAAACCCTACATTTTATACAATTATTCTGGTCCTGTATAAAAGTAGACTGATCAAAAGATCTATGTGTAGAGCTTTCTATAAAAGTATGAAGTTTTATATCAGTTTGGTTTATTAGATCAGTCGTATATGGTCAGTGTAATTGGATAAAAGTATAAGGTTATTCTAAGCTATAAAAAGAATTTTTTGCAGTTTATCTTATTACTTTATGTATGAAGTTGTGAAAAAAATTATAAAGTAAAAGTAATACGTAATAAACTATAAAAACTGCCCTCTGATACTAGAACAATCCTACACTTTAATCCAAGTAGATTGACCCTACAGAACTATTTGTAGAGTAATTTTCTAAACTAGACTAATAGAAAACTTCATACTTTTATACAGAACACTTTACAGAAAGTAAAATATAAATATATACTTTTAAAAAACACAAAAAAAATGAATGCCTTTTTCACCTTGAAAAACTGTACCCTTTTACACAAGGCTGACCCTATACGAACCAGACTGTTCCTACACTTTTACACAGAAAGTAAAAGTAATACATAGTAAAAAATAAAGAGAAAAATGCCTTTTGGCACCTAGTTAATCTTTAAGAATTGTTGACCTATAAACAATAAACATCCTTGAATGTAAACTAGTTCAAAACAGTAAATTTGACTCCTCTCCTTGAATACAAATAAGCAGTAAAGATATATATGTATATACGATTTCTATTTGGTATATAAATATTAATTTCGATGTTTACTTAACACATATAGAAAAGTAATGATATACACAGTTGGAGATAAATTAAAAAACATCTGAAGTAATTTGTTACAAAATGTATATCGATCGTCAACGAAACAGCTGCGATAAATTTATCCAATGTGAAGGAATGCAAATTATCTTTTTCTACATAAACTTTTTGCTTATTCCTTTTCGTGCCTTTACAGCTTATGACCTAACCTTTAATCTTACGTAATGTAAGATATGTTTGGAACTAAATATGTAAAAGAATTATAGAATTAAACTATTCTCTTGATGGATCACGAATCATTTTAAATATCGAGTTTTAGTAGTTAGAAATTAAGATAAATTTACTCACGTTCTGCCCTATACGAACCAAGGAAGAATGTAAATGAAATTGTATAGAAGGTACGTCCTGTGTTACTACTAAACCGGATCCCAAAACTGATCAAGGACAGCGAGTCGAACACGTGTCTTGGGACTATTAAATAAAAAAAAATATATTAATATATATAAAAAATATTAAAAAATTTTAAATTTATATTTTATATTCGCTCATGAAAATACGTAGCAATAACCTCTTTCTATAATGAATTCAATCACGCGATATAACACAAAACCCGTGTTTAAAAAATTCTAATTTAATTGTGTGTTTTTTTTAATTAAAAAAAATAGGGTGCTCACGTGAAAGATTAATTATAATTTGTAGTTTCCTGATAATGATTTAAGTAAGGAAAGTGTTTAGTATGTAAATTTATGCTAACAGAACTCAAAATTAATAGAATAAATCCACAAGAATGACAAAATTTTCGAGAGTTTATTGCTTATTTAATTAAAATGTTTACATATCGCTTGCTGTAACTTATTGTTTATTGTTAAATTCGTGAAATCATTGTAATAATTACTATAAATGAAAGGAAGATCATATTAAAATAATATAATATCGTCAACTGTATTTTTTATTTTTTTATTTATTCTTTTCGTGTTAATAAGAATGGTAAGTAGAAAATTTGAATATATGCAGAGTCATAATTCATATAAAAATATTATAAATTCTTTAGAAAAATTTATTATTTAGTACGCTTGTAAAATGTACTCGTAGACATTTCTAAAAATTTTAATATGAAGAGGGACAATATTTGTTGATCCCTTCGAGAAACTAATAAAGAATATATTAAAAGAATAAAGAATAATGATAATTAAATGCTAAAATATAAATTTTTATTAAAAATGTAATCTTAAAAAACACATTATTCGCTATAAGAATTTACTTGTCAGTAAAGGAAAAAGAATTTCTTTTTTTTTTCTTTGAACGTCCACCTCTAAACAACGGCCAATTTATTCAGGAACTTTTTTTAATTAAACAAAACTGCATACAAAATTAACCTCTAAACAACGACCATTATTTTTTTTTCAGGAATTTATTTAATATAAAAATAAACCTCCAAGTAACGGCAACCACCGAACAACGTCCATTTTAAACGTTCCCATCAGTAGCCATTCTTCAAAGGTTTGACTGTATTATAAAATAATCAAGATAAATAAATAAATAAATAAATGAATTTTGAAAATCATTTTAATCCAATTTTACTAAAATGTTTTCAATTGGAGATTATTTTCCTCCCTTCCTAAAAAAAAATTATTTTATGTAATCTTTACACGTTTTGATTTTTTGACTTTTTCCGTGTTTAAAAAATAATATTACAACAATTTTAAAATGCAGACAGTGAAATTAAGATAAGAGCATTGGGTGGAACTTAGATTCAATCTGAATATTAAAACATAGAGAATGTGTTGCTAGAATGAGTTTAGATATATAAAAAAAACAGGGATGAAGGTGTAGAGACTTTATGACTGTGCATTATCAAAGTATAGATATTCAAACAATGTTTTCCTTCTTATTATCCCATATTTTTTTTTTTTTCGTTTTCTATTGTTTTCTTCTTATTGATTGCCACTCATTACGTTATATGATACTACATTTTATTTTTATTTTATTATAAAATTGTTACTTGTAAAGGAGTAAAGTCTCATTTCTTTTAAGTTATTTGTATTCATTACTTGTGTTGATATAAACTCTCATAAATGTAAAAAAACGACCCATATCTGTCTAAAGATTTTTAAATTAAATTATACTGAAAGGATAACAAGTTTAAACTATAAAAATGAATACATATGACTTTATTAATGCTGTAGAATAAAATGTAAATGTTCTTATAACTCAGGATTTTTTTTCTTTTTGATATTTATAAATTTTAAATACAGTCAAACCTGTAAACAACGGCTACTGATGGAAATATGTTCGGAGACTATTTTAAAAATTTACTGACAAATTGTCCGCTATTTAGAGGTGGCCTTTGTTAGAGGTTCGATTGGAATTAGATTATGTTTATAAGCTTTTTACACGCGTAATAAATGTTTTATTAATACTTTTTAATACATAATAACAATTATAACGTGTGATATTCGTTATAATTTTTATTCTAAGCACATTAAATTATAGTAATATAATAAAAAAAAGTGTATAAAATAGATTTATAATATATTTCCCACGGCACAAAATAGAATAAAGGGTCTTCTTTATCAAGATTACGCCCATGTTTAAGACAATTAGAGTTATATTAACAATAATACATGAAGTACATGCTGTTGTCTGTCCTTACAGAAAATGTTTATTAAGTATAGTATATTAAAAAGTGTACTTTATTAATGCTGTAGAATAAAATGTAAATGGTCGTATAACTCATGATTTTTTAATATTTATAAGTTTTAAGTACTTAGAGTTATGTTTATAAACTTTTTATGCGTATAATAAAGGTTTATTAATACTTTTTAACACATAATAAAAGGTATAATATGTAATTTTTTTCGGCAAATTTTTGATAAAGTAGTAAATTTATGGTTATAATTTTTATCTTTAGAACATTAAATTATAATAATATAATTAAAAACGTACATTAACCATGTATAAAATAAATTTATTATGTGTTTCTCATATCATAAAAGGTTTTTCTTTATCAATATTATTTCCATTTTTAAGATAATTAAGCTTTTATATAGAAATCTTAAAGTTATCTAATAAATCTCTTAAGTACAGGTACTGTACAGTACATGCTGTTTGTCTGTCCTTGTAAAACAATGTTCAGTAGATTTAGAAAATATTTACTCGAAACTTCTTTACAAGAAACTATACATGTTAAATTACATAAACCTATAATTTTAAGATACCAAAAAAGTCCTGTATGTCTGTCCTCGCAGAAAAAAAACAAAGAAAATATTTATACAAATTTTCTTGTTTGCAAGAAACCTTACATGTTAACCTGTAATTTTAAGGAAGGTTTAAACACACAATACACGAAAGTATAATTATAAAGTAAAGCAAACTGTGTGCATCGTGTAAATGTTCCCTTATATTAAATCATTAAAAAAATCTATGAATGAAATATGACTTGGAGGCATCACACGTGACTAAACTGTGACTATAATATTAATTCTTATAGCTAATATCGTTAACGTATGTAAAACTAGTTCCAAAATACGTCAAGATTTAAGTAATTAAGTAGAAAGATTGTCTAGAAAATACATTTACAGAATTAAATTGCATGAAACCGCATGGAAAAGGTATGGTGTAACATTACTTTAGCTGCATAATTGAACCCTTTTTTAATCACAATTACGGAAATTATAGTATTTAAATATTAAAGAAGATCACTTTTGATGAAAATTATCCTATTTGCTACAGTAATCACGTTTTTACCCTGTAATTTTATCAATTGCTTTTCTTATATAAAATAGCTTTAACTCATTTAAAAATAAAAATAATAAAAAATAAAATTCTTATTTAAGTAAAATAATTTTGGATTTTATTAAAAGGATTATTAAAGGTTTAAAAATAAAGTAAAGTTAACTAAATATGAAAATTTTTATATAAAAATATAAGAAATTTTTCCTCGATAGCCTTTTGATGAACTTTAACTGCTTATTATGCAACACCTGCTTTAAATATATCCGGGAAATTTGAATAAATTTAACATAAAACAATAATTTAATGCTTTTTTAACAAGAAAATGGAAACTAAGCTGATGTTAAATTGATAAAAATGTCATTCTAAATGTTAATTGAGATCTGTTATCATTCGTTCGATTTTTATCATTTTTAGAAGAAAATGAAGATAAAATTGTTTAATTCTTCTAAAATAATACATTAAAAATATCTTTTAAACATTTATATATAATAATTTTAAAGAAATTTATTTACAATTTTGAGATTTTTTTTTATATTAGACAATTTAATAATACATGTTTCTATTATTTTCTTTCTAAAATGTCAGCCAGATGACCATGAGGATCAGAACATGAAGCTCAAGCTCACTTGATCTTTCATGGTATTTGGTCCGTTGAGGTACCCTGATCCTGATTAAAGGTCAGGAATCCTTGTTTTCCTGATCCTGATTCACAGGATCATCGAATTTCCTTGACCTCAAAGATATTTGATCCCTGATCCGAATCAGATTCATATATCATTTATTATAGGTTCTACGAGTCGGGGCGTCGTTCCTGTCCCTCACTTATACTGGTCGACCCCATTGCGGATCGGGCACGCCCATAATGGGTGTATTTTTGGACAGTCACACAGCCTTAATATATAAGTATGTTGCATTAATGAATCAATGTTGAAAATGTTTGATTTTTACGTTCTAAAACCTGAATTTTATGGAAAAAAATTGAATTAAAACATGATAGATAATTAAAATCATAAGAAAATATAAGAAAAATGTATATATTATTCCAAAATTTACAAGTAATCGAAGCTGCTTTCTAAGTTTTACTCGTAAAGTTCCATTAGTATAAACCACCGCACAGACTTTAATGTAACTTGCCATACTGATGATTAATCAAGTCACATCAATAAACTTTTCCATTTAGCAATTAACTAATTACAACTGAACGTTTATTCAATATTTAAAAGTTCTATTGAATGATTTCGTAACTTAGTAAAGTTCCAAGAAGCTTACGTGTTGAGAAACAAAGTTGTATTACAAAATCCATTCTAATCAAACTCCTCAACCTAGGATAAAAAAATAAGTGTATAAACAAATTCGATACTACGAAAAATAGATGTACAAATAGTATATTTTTCCTTGAACTTATTAGCCTTGACAAACTGTTTAACTTTCTGCTGCTGATATGCTTCTCCTGTTTGGTATTCAAGAGCATAGTGACCTTGTCACACGCATTTATACGGTTAAAGGACAAAGGAATCCGTATCCGAAAAAAAACACACGAGGGTATTGTCTCTCTTGTACAGATATTTAAAATCGCATCCATTTAAAAATAGAATTAATAAATGACAGCTTCCATTCACCATACTAGAAACGTTATTGTCTTGGAAGGACTAATTGTACGCGTCGTATGTCAAAACAGGGATTCAACTATTCTCCTAGATTTGAGGAATGAAAGAGGATTTTCTCTTATGTTCCTGATTTCATAGTGTACCACATCATATTTGACATGTCAAGATAATTACAACTTGTCAACTTGTCATCACGCCTGAAATGGTAGCAAACAGATTAATTAATAACCTCTATATTTAGTAAAGTTTTAACTGTTAGAAGGGTGGATTTTCTGTATTGGTGTTTGGATGATTTTTGACAATAATTTTCTATCTTGAAGAGAAAGAGAATAATTATGAGGGAAGACCGTTCTACAAACGATGAAGGGTGATTAATGAGGTAGATACGAAAGATTTTACTCCTTAAAAAATTATACGGTGCACTCTTAATACATTCAGGCAATCCTTTTGTGTAGTGCATTCAACCATTTTATCTCTCATACTTGATATATAGAAGCAAAAGCATCTGCTCCATTCAACTTACTCTTAGGATATCATCTATTTTGATAAAGTTACTCGACTTTTATACTCAAGGCAATGAGATAATAGACACGTAGGGTTTATTAGATATAATTAACCTTTAAAATATTTATAAAAAGATAATATTTTTTTTTTACTTTCTAAAATTAATATTTACGCTATAAAAATTTAATTTTTAATTTTTTTTATAATTAAAAGCTTCGATTTTAACATTAATAACTGAATTATAAAGTAAAATAAATTATTTATTTATATAAAAAGTATATAAGTAATTATTTAAGTCCAATTTTTGGCAGTATGCCACCTTTACTAGGAAGTCGATTCGTAAATTAGATAATATGGAAGCCATTTTGAATCTAAGAAAAATAAGTCACGAAAATTAATAATGCAAACTTTGTTTAACTAAGTTTAAAATAAATTAAACTTTTAAAGAAATTATAATAATTTTTCTAACTTACATTACTTTTTTCCTGTCAAAAAAAAAATTCTACGTAAATTCGTAATGTTTCGGCACACTCTAAAATGCACTTTTACCATACTTTTAATTAGTGGAACGAGGAAATACTAGCGTTATAATCTTTGTTCTTTAGACTATAAAAAGTAATTTTAGAATACTTTGTACATAAAAATACTTTAGGAAGAAAATTTATATAGAATAAAATTAACTAGTCATTATTTAATACATATTTATGAAGTTTTGAGATGCTTATTATCATATATGTTATTATTATTATTATTATTTAGTTTATTATGTAGTTTTATTTATAGAAAAATGTACGTAGCCTTCTTTTCATATTGAAATTTTAGAAAAAAAATTGCTTTCATTAATAGTTTTAACTCATATAATGTTTCTTCTATTACATTTTTTTTATTTTTAATTATGTTATCGTTAAATAAAAACGTTTTTTAAGAAGAAAAAAAAAGGTAAAAAATGAGAGGTTTAACACGATATCTATTTTTATTTCTAAAGAAAAATATAGGATTTATATGTCCAACCGCAGGCAACGGCTTAGAGAAAGATTGAGTTATTTAATACTTTAAGATAAGAGACAAAAATAGATAAAAAAAAAATTAGATTTTTTTTAAAGGTTACAGACAATAACTTAAAATGAAAACAGAGAAACTGGTTATTTATTTTTAAATTTAATCCTCAAATTTATTTATAAATAAAGAATTATCTTAGGATCTGAGAATTGTTCGTATCCTGTATATAAATACGCGAAGTGGAATTGCGTGCAGAGGGATGGAAATATATATATAAAAACCTATTATATTCTTAGATAAATCTGATCGTATTAAGTTAATATAAGTATTAATTTGATAAATGAAAGAGATTTACGTTCTAGGAAGGAGATAAAGTACAAGTACTAAAGTTGCAATCTTTGAGTTTTATCTTCTTATTCTATACATCATGTCGAAAATATGATTTATCAGCGATTTCTCTTGTAGGATATCCAAATATTCCCCATCGAGAGACCTATTACAAACGAAAGATTCCTTCTCTACCTTAACTCACTCTCGTTTTAGGAAGTTCGGATAAGAAGAAAGGGAGGAATTTACAACGTATAACGCGCAATTAATTTAAGTTACCCTTTACTCAATCGTTGATATTTAAGCAAAAGATAAAGGAAAAATATAAATTTTTAAAGGATAAATAGCATTTTCGACCCGTCAATAACTGCAGATGTTACCCTATCGTTTCTACACATGTGTTTGGTTGCGTTATCTCAACGGATGTCGTAACTATTGGTAGTTTGTAAATGTATAAATCGATCGATCAATGTATATCCTTCAGTTCCGCTTTAATTATCATACGAACGGTTCAATGCAGAACCGATATACAATAGATAGCAATATAATAGAAAACAAACTGAAACACTCCATAACCTTCTTAATGATAAGACCATTCAATGAATGCTTGAATTTATTCCTTTACAGTAACATTAAGATACGGAAACTTAGATATTCGTTACGACTGGATGAAAATAGTACATTAATTCAGAAAATACAATTGTCTTCATGTCTTTTGATGCATTTACAGAGGACACTGACTTTAATGTTTTATATATATATATGTATATAAAAAAGAGAGGAGGACAGATTGATATAAACGATCCATCTAAACTATCGAGACAGTAAAATTGTTTCTACATTTAAATGGTCCTGTTCGATCCGACGTCTTGGAAACTGTAAGTATAGATTTTTATACGTTAGAAGAAAGAAAAGAAAAAGGGGAAAAAAAGTCAGATTGAAAACCTTAAAGCATTTGCTGAAAGATAGTTGTGTCATGAGGCCTTCCAGTTTTTAAGGAGTCGAATATCATCCTTTCGTTTCTAAGAACGAATATTTTCTATAATCTAATCTGTTCTAAATATGGTTTTAAATATTTAAATAGGTCATCTAGACAATTTCCAGAGACCTTGTCCATCATACTAGGCGTGTAATTTATTTATTTCTTTTATTTTTTAATTTATAGTATCCATATTACGTGTTAATATCAAATTACATAATCGTGTGATAACTTCCTGTAGTTTTTATATAATTAATTTTATTTTATAATTACTGTTAACTACATTTATATATATATATATATAAAGTAATATTAATTTTTTTTGGATAATTTTAAACGTTAAAGATGTTGTATATATATACACGTATAAGTATGTTTATTTAAGATTAAAACTAGTAGATTTATAAATAGTAACGAAAATATCTAAACGACAGAACCAAAAAGAAAATCTAAAAATAGAAACAAATTCTCTCAACTATTTCTTTTTTCTTACTAAAAAATTGATTTATCAAAAGAATTTTTAAAAATTTTTCTTCATAAAATTCAACTTAAAATTGTTAATATTTTTAGAATTTGGACAAAAATAATTTCTGGTAATTTTTTTAAAACCTTAATTTTAGAGTAAATGGAACCATAAATCGATATAAATGTATGTACTGTACATTTTATTTTTTGTTTCCAGTCTGGAAAATGTACAATTGCTTTTCCAACTCACTTTTCACTCAGTTGACATACTAACATCAAAAATTGGATTCGAACATAAAACAATGGGTCCTTTCTCTTTCTCTGTGTAAATCCATCTAAAATGATATACGTTGCAACCTTATGATAGTGTTAACGTTATGGATCTTGACAGTTTCAAGTAACATAGATATTATCTACTAGTTTCCTGGGAATTTCTTGTAAAGTATCCAGAACTGTTGAAGGTATGATTTTTATCAGTGGTATCAGCTCCCCAACGCAATTTGTTTGTGATCATACAACTAAAATTACTTCCTTGAAATGTAATCTATTGAACAAGTGCGATATAATATAAATGACCTTGCTTTAAAATTCATAAATCACGTTTATAATTTCCGAGAAGTAACGGTTTACGTTAACGTATTTTAAAATTTTATAATTTTCTGTACTTTATAAAAGAGTTTAATGCATTTTAAATTACACAAAAATCGATTTATTTATGTAGTATAGTCGTACAAGAGCTGGTATCAATGGCTTCAGGCACTCTTTAGACATATGTTGCGTAAATCATTGTGTAACATCTTATGTAATAAGGAAAATCTTCAAGATTTGATTAATATAGAAGCCAAACAATGAATACTAATACAACAAATAGGTACAATGTCTTTATTAATCGTAAATATATGCAAAATTTCATCCAAAAATTCGTGATACATTAATTATAATGAGAGAGGTTCCATACTACAAGGTGTTATAATTAATGCAGAAACATTTATATAAATAGTTTTATGCAATGAATATAATATAGTCAAAATGTAAATTCTATAGCGAATAGTTTCAGTCAACAGACTTGATATATTGCAAGTAGTTTTATGCAAAATGTGATATAATTAATACAGAATTTCTATTATGTATATCACTAATGAATAGTATTGAATATGTTCATGCAACAAACGTGTTATAATTAATAGAGAAGCTGTAGGATTAGTTGATTCGTATAGTAAATGTGATATAATTAATAATTAAGTTATAAAGTCGTGTGTAGGAAGATTTTACAAGATAAATTTTAAAGAAAGTTTCTATAAAAATTTTTTATTTTGATTTAATACAGATTGATTACATTTTAAAGATAAGCCACATTTTCTTACGCAAATCATGCCTAACTTTTCGAAAATTTAACCAAGTAAAAGCAGAAAATAGGGGAAAATCATATTAGTGAACTGTCAAATTCAATGGTGGAGAAGAAGTAATCAAATTATTTTGATTGTTCAACAACTCTTCGAGATTTAAACGTTAGAAATCCGAAAAGATTCGAAATCTGATGCTACAACATTAACAAAAGTTTAACTTAAATGAATAAATTTAATTCGTTTCGATTTACCAATTATAAATTCGTTTAAATAAATTATTAAATTAATATTTAACCAATATTTTTATAAAATTTTAAATGTAATATGTTCTATATTTAAATTTTAAATTCAATTATAACTTACGTAACTCGAGAAATAGATTTTAATCAATATTAAATGATGTTTATTAGGTCTTTATAATTTATATAAATTAATATATAAAGCAAAATTATTAACCTAAGGCAATATTGTACTCGTGAAAGTGCTTGAACTAGAAATTCTGATTCGAATCAATTTAAGAGGAAAACAAACAAATAGAGGATAGTAGAGATTATTGTAGGAATAAGGTCTTTATAATGATTAGTAGACAATAGTTAAACATTCAAATCTATAAATTATAAGCTTAAAATATTATTTACAATAGACAATTTATTTTAAAATGTATTATTTATGTTTGTTTGTTTAAATAATAATAGCATTCTTTGTATCAGGAAATAGAAACTTGTTTATTTTTATGAGCGCTTCATTTGTAAATAACAAGTGGGAATATCGTTAAAAATATCAATTAAACCGCACGAAAAAGAATTTGAAATAAGTTTTATCTTCCTTTAATTAGTTAAATTAAAAATAATTGTATAAAGAATAGGCTAATATTTTTTTAAAATTAAATTTTAGCAGTTTAATTGAGATAATATTAGCTACACCGCATCATTAATATATTTTTCTTTTTTTTATTATTATTAAAATAAACTAAAAATTACAGTTAAAATTAAAGCAATAACAATTTATTTAAAATTAATTATTGATAATTTTATAATAAAAATTTTATTCACTATATAAATATATCTTATGTAATAAGGAAAATCTT
>NW_019384347.1:587288-588431 GCF_000671375.1 Centruroides sculpturatus
TTTTTTTTCCTATATAAAACGATTATGTTGCAAAAATTTAATTTAACAGCAATTTAAATCATAATTAGACAAGTTAAATTGATATAAAATATATTTAAAAAAATTAAAAATAAGATTAATTTTAAAAGCAAAAATGATAATTAGTAAAATGAAAGACAGTCTCTCGACATATTGCTTAAGAATTAAAAAGAAGAAATAAATAAGAATTTTTTTAACTTTTATTTTTAGTAATTACTTAAATCGTTTTATCAATATCTTCAGAGAGTAATTCTTGAGAAAAGATATATAATTCTTCTATCCTCAGCTCTCATTAACGGTAAATAGTGTTTGTAACAGTTCAGGCACTTCAGAAAAAAATAAGAGAGAGAGAAAAAAAAAATATCCTTTGGTAATAGTGGTCATTATTGTCCCGATGTAAGAAATTAGATGAACATTAAGTATAAAAAAAAAAGTGGCAAACTACTTTTCTACCTTTTAAACTATCCAAAAACGCTAAGTCGAATTCTTGACTGTTGCTGCTTAAGTATCACTAGATTAGCTAAGCTTTTTAGTCCAAACTAAAAAGATAATAGCCATCCTTAACCCTCGTATTTTGCTGCCTACTCGTAGCAATTGTAGAGGCACAATATACTTTGGAGAATAACAGTTAGATTTCCCAAGAGAATACTTAAAAAATACCATTTAAGAGTTTTTATTCCGAGAAACACCTTCGGGTATAAAATGTCACCTATGACAGTGAACAGCGAATGCTTTCATTACTTTTGCGTGCACTTTCATTACTACACAAGGTCATGTACCAGATATAGCGACTGAAACTATGCAATAAACTGCACTAACTAAAAAATAAATAATAAAAAAAAATGGCGGTTTATATAAATACTTTTTACAATGACTCGTAGTTTAAGAGAACGGGTTTATAATCTTATCGTATAGTAATATTTTATTTAGTTGTTTATTAAATAGAGAATGGTTTAAAACTTGTATTTATTATTATTATTTTTTTCTTGTTTTTTCCCCTTTACAAATTGTAAATTTATATTTTGAAATTCTAATTCTAATTAATTAATTATTTCTTTTGTTATTTAATTTTTAATTACACGTTTTTCGGCTTCTAATTTACAATTAAATAATTAGGCACTCTTT
>NW_019384347.1:593180-663109 GCF_000671375.1 Centruroides sculpturatus
TTTTTTTTCCTATATAAAACGATTATGTTGCAAAAATTTAATTTAACAGCAATTTAAATCATAATTAGACAAGTTAAATTGATATAAAATATATTTAAAAAAATTAAAAATAAGATTAATTTTAAAAGCAAAAATGATAATTAGTAAAATGAAAGACAGTCTCTCGACATATTGCTTAAGAATTAAAAAGAAGAAATAAATAAGAATTTTTTTAACTTTTATTTTTAGTAATTACTTAAATCGTTTTATCAATATCTTCAGAGAGTAATTCTTGAGAAAAGATATATAATTCTTCTATCCTCAGCTCTCATTAACGGTAAATAGTGTTTGTAACAGTTCAGGCACTTCAGAAAAAAATAAGAGAGAGAGAAAAAAAAAATATCCTTTGGTAATAGTGGTCATTATTGTCCCGATGTAAGAAATTAGATGAACATTAAGTATAAAAAAAAAAGTGGCAAACTACTTTTCTACCTTTTAAACTATCCAAAAACGCTAAGTCGAATTCTTGACTGTTGCTGCTTAAGTATCACTAGATTAGCTAAGCTTTTTAGTCCAAACTAAAAAGATAATAGCCATCCTTAACCCTCGTATTTTGCTGCCTACTCGTAGCAATTGTAGAGGCACAATATACTTTGGAGAATAACAGTTAGATTTCCCAAGAGAATACTTAAAAAATACCATTTAAGAGTTTTTATTCCGAGAAACACCTTCGGGTATAAAATGTCACCTATGACAGTGAACAGCGAATGCTTTCATTACTTTTGCGTGCACTTTCATTACTACACAAGGTCATGTACCAGATATAGCGACTGAAACTATGCAATAAACTGCACTAACTAAAAAATAAATAATAAAAAAAAATGGCGGTTTATATAAATACTTTTTACAATGACTCGTAGTTTAAGAGAACGGGTTTATAATCTTATCGTATAGTAATATTTTATTTAGTTGTTTATTAAATAGAGAATGGTTTAAAACTTGTATTTATTATTATTATTATTTTTTTCTTGTTTTTTCCCCTTTACAAATTGTAAATTTATATTTTGAAATTCTAATTCTAATTAATTAATTATTTCTTTTGTTATTTAATTTTTAATTACACGTTTTTCGGCTTCTAATTTACAATTAAATAATTTTTTTTTAATTGTTGTAAATTATTAAATTAGATTTAAATTAAAATAATTAAAATTTTATTTAGGAATTTTTAATTATTTAAAATTAATGTTTAAGTATATAGCGATTTATTAATAAATTAATAATTAATTTTTGTATAGATCTTACGAAAACTATGAATAAACGAATGATTATATCTTATAAAAATCATCAAATTAATTGAAAGTTTTTTTTTGTTATGGATTTTGTAATCTAGAAAAATTTCTATTGAATTAACTTTATTTAAATAGGATGACATCGATTTTTGTTTTTATTTTATTATTTATTTTTTTTAATTGATACCTCGTTTGATTATATACTGTAGCAGGAGTTAAACCCTTTGGGCCGATTATCATCACCTTGGCTACAGAAACGAATAAAGTATAATAAAGCAAGTTGTTTGCGGCCGAGAGAGAGAAAAATTTCACGCCATTTCTTTCTTTAAAGTGTGTCTGGAGGATTTTATGTCGTTATATTTTCACTCTAGTATTGCTTTTCGTTCATCTGGGACGCATTTGCAAGCTGAACACGTAAGAGTTCAGTGGACACAACACCTAAAGAACTGAGATGGGGGAAAACTGATAATAGAACTTAAAAATCTCCTATCGATTTATAAATAACGTTTACCATATTTAAATATGTTTCCAGAAGAAGTTAACATTTAATATTTAAAAAATAATAATAAAATTATTAAGTGTTTGAAACAAGTTAAAGGAGATTAAAATGTCTTTTGGCAGAATTCTACAAACTCCCCTCCTTTTTTTTTTAAAAAAAAACTGCAATTAGCATATTTAAACAGATTAAAAGAGTAAAAAGAATATAATTTAAAGGTTTAAAATTTTTTTTAAACATTTAAACACATTAAAAAAATGGCTGTAAAAGAAAGGAAGATTAAATTATCGATTCGAATGTGTCAAGAGATAGGAAATAAATAAATAAATAAATTAACTAATCGTAAAAATAGTTATAAAAGACGAAACGAACGTAAAATCAATTAATTGTCCTCTTGAACGTAATTAAAAGAAAGTAGCACACACTTACACGCTAATTTATTTTGTTATTGTAGTAGTACTCACCGGTAGTAAAGGCGTTACCCCCAAGAGGAGCAACGAGGTGGACAACAGACGAAGAACTAGGGCTATTGAACGTCGACTGTACTTGCGCCACACAGTCGCCTTTAGTAACAGCACGAAACGAGCCAGACTACTTGCGTATCTGCACCCTCCATACTTAAAAACAGCGTAAAGGTCTAAGGGTGAAACTCTTCAAGTGGGATTTTTTTTTCTTCCTTTATGTATGTATATATATATATATATATAGAGAGAGAGTTTAGGGGTTCTTTTATCCGCTGGTATGTCTACCGCTGATCGACCAATTAATGGATAAGGGAGGAGGAAGAAAGAAAGATGAAGAGAGTGGGAAAATAGCAGACGGAATATGATTTATTATTCGGTTTGTTTTAGTAAACTTCTCTTAGTCGTTGCTTTGTGAATTAATAACATCTGTCTTACAGCAATTGTTATTTTCGCTCGCCTTGGGCGATGAACTTAAGTGATGCTACTGTAGTGTGATCGGTGTTTCGACAGCAAATTTCACTTGTAAATTTTTTATTTATTTATTTATTTTTATTTTTTAAATTCTTCTTCCAACCCACGTAAACTAAATTTAGTTAATTATAAGATAATTAATTCTACTGTTTAAAGATAATGAAATTAATAGGTTTTGATAAAATTTTTGTTTTCTTTTGTCTGTTGTTGTTTGATGAAATCAGTTTTTAATTTGCTCGTTTAAGATAAAGTGCAGCATCATCCCACCGTTATCTGCAACGATGGAAAATTAATGTTACTGATTTATTTTTATTAAATATTTGGTTGTAAACGAAACTTTTATTTATTATTTAAAGTAATTAAAGAATTTGATACGCGTGTAAAATAAATGAAAATTTAATAATTTATTCGTTATAAAAATTAAATTTTTCTGATTTTAAAATTGAGTTTTCTGATGTGTAAAAATAGGAATTCTTTAGGGAATTTTTGAGAAATTGAAAATTTCGTTTTCTAAGTTATATACTTAAAATTGAAAGAGGAAAAATATAAATTAAATTAATTTTCGTGAGAAATTTATCTATCGATACTTTAGGGAAAAGAAAATGATGATTGAATTATCATCGCTTTTAAAAGTTAAGAAAGTATAAGGACCTTCGGGGTATGTTCATGTTTCAAAGACCTAATATAGGGCCTCTCGTTGAAATTTCGTTTCATGCTTAATAAATAACTAAAATTTTAATTATAAATTTCTAAAATTGCATAAATTATGTAATGATTTATAAAGATTTTAGTAAAATAAGAACACATTTAAGCACGGATATTTCATGATTCGTTAGATATAAATTTTAATCCACCCCCACCTTTATACCAAAAAGAAATGTTGCATGACTTGTTCCCTTTACAAAAATAAAGAAGAAGAAGAAAAAAAAATAAAAGCATCGAGAATAAACTGGAATTGAAAAAGGACATAAACCGCAAATCCTCTTACATCAAAACGTCAAGGCAAAAATAAATAAATAAATATAATTTAAAGCATTAAAATTTCATTCCAAGTAAAATAAAAATATTTAATTAAATCTGGTGTAAACTTTACTCTTTGGATTGATCAAATTTATCAAAAATATCGATTTATATTTAATGATTGATAAAGTTTGTGTAACACGATACCGTTAGCTGCAAGTTAACTTTTTACAAACCTAACAAACACACTCTTCTAAGTAAATAGAGAAGGTCTGTTAAGAAATTAAGTATTAAATATCCCGTACGAAGCAATGATTAATTTTTCTCCAATAAATTAAAGAGTTATTAGTTTATAAAGTTTAAAATAAGCTTAAAAAAACATACATTATTAAAATTGACACTCGTGTACAATTTAAACAATGCTCGTGACTTTTATCACAAATCAAAATCTTTATACCTTAGGCGTAAATATATTCAAGTTTTTTACACTACAATTTAATAAAATTATAAATAACTAATTAAATTACAAGTTTAAATTGTGTATAAATAAAATAACGACGTTTTAAACTGTAAATTTTATGATTTAAATTTCATTATCGAGATTACTTTTACAGATTTTAATTTATTTTCTAATTAATTAAAGAATGTGAATTTTTTAACTTTAAGCTTAAAAAAATTTAATTTGTTTTCTAGGATCCAACACAGAAATTTATATATTAAAAAAAACCCTTACAAATCTGTGAGAAACCAATAAGCACTTAGACCTCTTAAGCTTAAGTAAACATTAGTGTATAAATAAAACATAGTGACTCAGTTAGGTATAGAGGCAATTTATGTCATATTTTGATATAGGCCCTAGAAATCCTTGCTCTATGTTTGTAGATAACTGCAGGGTGTTTGTCCCAACTGCATCAATAAAGAAATGAGATAGATCATGCGCTTCTCTGTCCATTGCCTTACAGACAGTATAAGAATGCATATAGCATGATATAAGTGCAGACATCGAAAGAAAAGTAAATCAAATTTATTTCTTTTATTGCATTCATGGGATGCAAAATGTTTTTGTCTAAAAAAAAAAAAGAAAAAAAATCAAGTTACAAGCCTTGTACAGACTGCAAAAATAGGATATCATAACCGAAAAGAAAAGGGATTATTTATGAAAATCTGAAGAAAGCATTTCAAGTTTTTATATATAAATAAAAAAATATATTATAAAAGAAAAAAAAGGAAATAAATTTTATAGTAAATAAATACTTTTTCCCCCCACTTTAATATATTAAATATTTCTTTTATAAAATAATTTATTACATTTACACAGTCAATTTTTGATAAACAATTAAGCAAATCACTTTATAAGTGGTTTGTACATTTAACAATTAAAAAAAAATGTTTACTTATAACGATATAAAACTTAAAAAAAGTTCTTTTCACTTGTAAATTTTTAACGTTTTAAAATATAATAATGAAAAAAAATTAATTTATTTATGAGCAAAGTGAATAAACTTCTGTTAAAAATATTTACTTAATAAGTTACAGCAGTTGTCACCACGCCGAATTACCTCATTTTTATGTAAATCTGTTAGAATTTTTATGAATTGTAAAATTTTATTATTATTATTATTATAAATACTCGCAAGTATACAAAAATTTACATTTACACTTTATAATTTATACGACTTTTTATGAATTCCGAGAAGATTTTAACTCATTCATGCCCTTAACATCTTCTCTAATCACGTAGTATTTAACTATTTGCTAATTTTTCTTCTCACGTTACAGTCATATTGTTCCCGATAAAAGGAAATGGGGGAGAGGAAAGAAAAATAGAGGATGTAGAGGAAGAAAAAAAAAGCAAAGACAATAGCAAGGAAATAATGAAACCGGGTACAAATTTAGTAGATATTTTCTCATCCTTAATATCAATCCTGGGAGAGAAGTTTGTAAAAAGTACTTTACTTCTAAAAGAATTTTCTGGTGTTTTATATCACTTCATCTGTTCAAAAGCAGCTTTGTACTTCAGTATCGTTATCGGTTCTTACAATTCCGTTCCTATCAAATTTACGGTTGTTCGCTCCTATTGCCATTTGTCAGAGATGCTCTATTTTATAGAACATACCCTATAACTGACATTTAGAACATCTCGATTTTTCTTTGGTTATTCTTTCTATAGAATATCCATTCTATTCTTCTAACTTTCCTTTTTTTTTCCTATTCTGTATACTTTAAGATAATCAACTTCCTGGAATGGTATGGCCTCACAGGCGTGCATTTCTTCTGTCCAAGGTCAGCCTATGTTCGAGTAATAAACACTTAACAGGTGCAACTATTTAAAGAAGGAAAGAAAAAAAAGTATAATGAAGTTTGGTAGATAATAAAGTATTATCTAAAATAAATTCATAAAAATATTTTAAGAATTTAAATTAGAACTCGTGTATAAAATGTTATCAAAGTAACACGCTCGTACCAGTTTTATTTTGTTTAAAATGCTCTTAAAGTAGTGAGACACGTCACGCACCTTTTAGAATAATTTTAGTTTAAGTTTAAGTTTTAAAAATTTTAAAGTATTTTGATAAGGGAAATAAAGTACTAGTAACGCGTGATAATATTATAAACACGCTTAATCTTTGCCAAATTCTTGAAAATTGCTACTTTCTATAATCAGTTTTCAATACGTTAAAGTGTTATTAAACTTCAATTCTTCTGTTTATGTAAATTTATATACAATATTTTTAAAATTTTAGTATATTTTAGTATAAATTAAATCGCCGAATTTCTCAAAATTTACAGTTTTTTTCAGCATCGTCATTACTAATTCATTGTTACCTTCGAGTGTGGAATGAGGAAAACTATCAATTTGGGGATTTTTCTGTAAGCAACTCACATATTCTTTAAGATAAAAATGCATGATTAAATATCCGGCCCCACTAGAGTTAACTGGAATAGATTCATTCCGCCCATCTCAATTCTTCAACCCACTGGAGTAGTCATTAACAACCTCGCTATAGTCTTTAACGTGCCCTTTACAATCTTAATTCATTATATTCACGTCTATCCAAATCAACATTGAAATTTATTTAAAGATTTTGATAAGAAAAAGGTCAACGACATTTTGTAGAAGAGTAATTTTTAAGCATTTCTCTTCTTTAAAATTATTAAAATATTTCTAAAATGATTCGCTCCACCACAAGAAAATTGAATAAATTTAACATAATTTACACCCTTTCTCTCTTATCGTAATTTATATTTTATTACTATTTAATTAATTAATTAACATAAAATAAATACTAAATTTAAATATAAGAGATGAATCTAGACGTGCCCAATTAGTATAAAGTAATGATAAATATTATTATAAATTAATATTTATCATTCTATCGCCATTGTTTTTAGTCTTTATCAACTTCCTTCTTCTACTTTCTCTTATAATTAATAAATTTTTGGCCTTGTTCCATTTTGACCTACGAAATTTTTACATTCAAATCATGTTGTCGAGTACTAAGTGACGTTAACAAAAATTGCAATCTAAGATTAATTTATTGATAAATAATTAATTATTTATCTATATTTTTAAAAAGTATATCTTATTAAATATTAGTCTATACAGAGATCAATTTAATAATAATAATAATAATAAAAAGAAAATTGTAAGTTAGGAAGTGATGTGGATGTTTACCCTGGAGGATTTTCTAGTATATTTTTGTTATCAAATTTTCAAGAAACTTCGGTTATCTTGCTTTACAAACAGAGAAAATAGACTTTTTTTAATAATAATATATTTTTTTTTTATTCTTTTCTTAAAGTTGAAATTTATTCGAATTTTAAAAAGTTAAAAATGATGATTCAACAAAATTTATTACAACAAAATAGAAAAGAAAAGTAAAAATACAACGTCTATAAGTACGGATTATCTACGGTATTTTAATTTATTACCATAGAATTTCCATAGAAATTCTTTAGAAAGAGTCGAACAAACAATTAGCTTATATAATATTAAGAAAAACGTGACTTTTGAACGAATGAATATAAACAAAACACTCGAATTCTAAGAAAATAAAATGGTAAAAATGTTAAACGACAAGCCTTAAAAAATAAATAAGACGTATAACGATGCGATCTTTTGACACTTATTTAACTGGAAACTCGCTTAAAAATACAGTATATTTGTTTGTTATTATAAAAGATGTGAATAAAATCTTGTATAAAAGACATGGGAAAGAAAAGTAGAATTGTTACAACAAATGAAGATAAACAAATATAAAAGTTACGAGAGAATAAAATAGAGAAATATGTTACGATGACAGACAGACAAACTGACAGAAATTTGTGATGATAAACTAGAGGAAAAAATTTCTTAAAATAACGTTGACAGTAGCGTTATAATGATAGACATACATCAGAATTGTATGACGACATAGAGACGGAAAAATTATATAGAAAAAAAAACAAATAAGTCGGTTTCTTTGATCCAAATTTATTTATTTATTTTTTTTGCTATAAATTCTTATTTAATCAAATTAAGTATCACTTTTAATTACACAAAATTAGGCTCGTAAAAATAATTAACTATAAATTCTTTTATATCATTAAATTTAACAAAAGAGGGATGGACCAAAATTCGATTAACCCTATTTTATTTTGTGTGTTTTGATTATAATTATTCAACACGTTAAAAAATTGCTGTTAAAATTGTTTAAGGAATTTTTAATGGTTAACTGACTTTTAATCCATTTTCTTTATTTAATTAACTAAACTTTACAAAACATTCTTAACCAATTAAGATTAAAAAGGGGGGGGAAGGGTTAGTATTTTATTTTAAGTAACGTAATTAAATTTATACTTGGAAAATAAATTATGCAAAAATTACACTGTATCGAAAGTAATTTTTCCTATTAATTTAAGGGCAGTATATAAAGTGTTAAACTTCAATTAGAATTCGAAATTTAAGTTTGTGTAAAAGTTGAAATTCGATATTTGTCCTTTGGGCATTTGTCGACTCAAGTTGATTGCTTTCCTCATTTGTTATGCTTTTGTCGCATGATTCAGTATACGAAATCACTTAAGCAACAATTTAAATTTGATTCCCATTCATTCATTCTCTTCATTAAAATAAATATTGTATAAGTTAAATTTAGTCTTCTTTTTTATCATCATCTTCTTCTTCTTTAAAATAAAATAGTGGAAGACTAAAATAAACTAGAAGAGGTTACGTAAACAAACATTCAATCTAAACTTTAACTTAGATTTGTTACTGAAACAGTTTTAATTTTGTTTCTAGTCCATCTCTTAGAGTTTTTTTTTTATGATTTTTCAACAGAAAATCAATTAAAAAATCGATTTACATCAATATATTTAATGGTTGATTACACTAGAAGAGGTTAAAATATCGTCTCATGCCATTACTTTCCTTACGTCAATCAATGAGATTTAACATTGAATGAATGTCTTCATTAATTTAAGAAAAAAAAAATATATAGCAAATTTTACAAAGTACTTTTCCTTTCAACTATCATCAATCTTCAGGATTAAATTATTACAATTTAAAGACTAAATTCCTTTCTATTTTCTTTCAAGAAAAAAAAAATATATAGTATATTTTACAAAGTACTTTTCCTTTCAACTATCATCAATCTTCAGGATTAAATTATTACAATTTAAAGACTAAATTCCTTTTTAACTATAAGATTGAATGCTAATGGCAGCAGCATGGGCTAATAGTGCATTTATGGCCTGTTTTGTTTCCAAAAGTAAAATTACCTCATTAATCCAACTCTTTGCTACATTTTTTGGTTCTCCCGTTAACTGATTGGCATATCTGAGTGCCTGTTGAAGATCTTCCAAAATAATACTTTGGTCAATACGTTGCAAAATATCAAATGTATCCCATTTGTCAGGGTCCACTGCACTCTTATTCATTAACTCGTCATTAGGTATTTTTTTGTGTATTATTAAAAATGATTGAAAATAAGAAAGGAAATAATGATATAGACTACGGTGATCGTCATCAATTAAGGCTACTCTGCGGCAAATCCTGTCCACTTGCCTGAAGCGTTCTTTCAGAGCTTCTTCTGTGTAAACACCTCTGGTAAGAGCAAGCTTGGGAATACTGTTGAGGATGGTCAAGATAAATTTATCCTTTGAATTAATGGAACTACGAATAGCNTGAAAATAGTACATTAATTCAGAAAATACAATTGTCTTCATGTCTTTTGATGCATTTACAGAGGACACTGACTTTAATGTTTTATATATATATATATATATATATATGGGGAAAAACGTGAAGTTTTCAAGTCGTGTCGCGCCGCATGGCTGCTGCAAATATCTCAACCGTTAGAACTAAATTTAAATTAGAATTAATGCGAATTATAAATTAACCAGTTTATGTATGCATTATAATTATTTTAAACCATTTATACTTATTTAATCTCCATTAAATCTATAGTTATGAACGTCGAGTTAGTCACTAGATCAAACATTAAAATGAATACTTAAGAATCGTAAAATCAAAACTGGTATTATCATATTAAGATAAAAGCGTGATATCAGTTCATTCATTATCATCAATTAAAGCAATAACACGAGTTAAAACAGCTCTAGTATCATAATAAAATTAAGAATTATAAGCCATTTTTATGAGTAATTAATTGCTAATTTTGTTAATTAGGGTGGCAAGATTTGCAAAAGTAAAATTTCAGTAAGATTAATTGCTTTGGAGATCTGCAAAGGTTGCTTTTTACACGTGTCCTTTATAAAAGAAAATAAAAATTTACACAATATTTCAATGACAACTTTTCCTACAAGAAAACTAAAAATTCGAGCTTGTTAAGTACTTACTTTATTATCCAATGTCTATTGTTCTAACTTTTATATAATTGCAAAGCTTGTATAATACGGAAGTTGATAGTCAGCAATGGAAAATTCTGCTTTACCAAGGAAAACTTTTCATAAATTTAAATGACCCGTGCTACTATCAGCCAAGCGTGCTACCTTACACACACAACTCTACCTTACATGCTTATTATTTTCCAACAAAATAATTTTATAATGGATCGATATTTCTCTCTTTCGTCTTCATTTTTCAAAAATTTACGCCAAAAACTTCAGTTTTAACTCATTCGAAATAGTTTTTTTTTATACCGCAAAAATTGTATTTTTCTTTTTCAGGAAACTCGTTTATATTTAATTTAAATTAGATAAATATTGTATAAGTTAAATTTAGTCTTCTTTTTTATCATCATCTTCTTCTTCTTTAAAATAAAATAGTGGAAGACTAAAATAAACTAGAAGAGGTTACGTAAACAAACATTCAATCTAAACTTTAACTTAGATTTGTTACTGAAACAGTTTTAATTTTGTTTCTAGTCCATCTCTTAAAGTTTTTTTTTTANTACTTTTTTTGTTTCTTTTAGGTTTGGTGGTATTACTTGGGCCTAATACTTTTTCTGACCCAGAAAATTTTATTCCTGCAAACCCCTTGGTGACTCCTGTCCATATTCAGCCAGAATGATATTTTTTATTTGCTTATGCTATTTTACGCTCTATCCCGAACAAGTTAGGAGGTGTTTTGGCTTTAGTTTTATCTGTGTTAATTTTAGTGTCTTTAAGTTTTATAGAAAAGTCTGTACGCTCTCTTTCTTTTAGTTTATATGGGCGAATTCTCTTTTGATTTTTTGTCTGTTTCTTTTTTCTTCTGACTTGAATTGGAGCTCGCCCTGTAGAGTTTCCTTATATTTTAATTGGCCAAGTTCTCTCTGTTCTCTATTTTTCATTTTTTGTTATGTTTTGATTCAAGTAGTTATTTAGCTAACATAAGCTTTTGTTTTGAAAGCAAAAAATAGGAACTCTTCTTAGTAACTTTTCTTAAAATGATACTTAATAAGAGATAAGAAGTATTTTAATGGCTAGAATAATTAGTGTATAGTTTAAAGCCAAAGGAAGATATATTTTTCAAGCTAAACCTATTAACTTATCATATCGAAAACGGGGGTATCTACCACGAACCCACAAAAAAAGGAACTTGATTTTATTAATATAAATATACATATATATATTTTTTTTCTAAGGTATATTTTTTTCCTCTTTACATTAAATATTTTTAGATTATATACATACACATACACAGAATAATAAAAGAAATGAATTTCTTTTATTATTCAGAGAAAATTTCATCTAAATTTCCTTAAAGTATTAAAGAAATTAAACAAAGAAAAATCCATTATACTGATAAAACAATAGAAGAAGAGTAAGAGAACAGCAACAAATTCTTTTTCATTTTAAAAATACAAAAAAAAAAAAGAAAAGAAAAAGCAGCCATCTATATTTACAAATAGAATGCATTTAGAAGATAAAAATATTTTTCAACATAGACACAAAACTTATATATGAACATAAGGCTATGTTTTTCAATTGTTTTTATGTCGCAAATTCTCCTACTTTGATTCCCTTTTTTTTCACTTCTTTTACTTTTATTTTTAATATTTTACCAAAGAGCAAAGACGTTATAAAATGTAATTTAATGATATCTGTTACATAAAACTCTTGGAATGTCAAAAAAATAAGTTAAGAATAGGGAAAAAGAAAAAAGAAAAAGAAAAGGGTATTCCATCTTGTTGAACCACTATCGTTTTATAAAGGAAATTCCTATCTTTTTGAAATCTTTTGTAAAAAAAAATGAATATATATATATATGTAAAAAAAAAAAAAAATCCAACATGTATTACATATGGGAAGTTGCACGTTGATTGTTTTAGGAGTCCCAAGCAGAACCCACAAACAGCAAGAAAATAGTAAACGATTTTAAACAGAAGCAGAAAACTTCCAGTCGACAAGACAACAATCCATTATTCCAGACAAGTCTGATCGATTTAATCGCTTCTTCTAACCTTTCTCTTTCTTTCCCACCCATTTTAACGCTCTGCTAGTATTCGCCACCTTTATAATACTGTCAAAATCCAATCCAGCCAATTTTCTATTGAAAGTGCACCACATAACTTGATGCTCTTTTCTTCTTTTAAATTTCTTTACAACAGTAATTATCTTTATTTTCTTTATATATTTTTGTTGTATAATCTTACACAACGATACAATATATATATATATATATATAATCTTTATATAAGAAATTCTATCTGGCAGAACAATTCTTAAGTCTGAACGTAAAATTGTACAAGAGAAAATAGAGTAGAGTATATATGGAATTGTATATATACCATCGTGGATGGTCCACGATGCCGCAAAGCACACAGATTGTATTTTTATATAGAAAATCAAGTCGCCTAAGGCACGAATCGTTATAAAACGAAAATTTTGTTTTCTACTCTCATCTTTTCTTAATATTTTTTTGTGAAAAATAATCAAATTCTACCCTAGGCGCCCATCTAGATGGTAATGGCGCCTGTGCTGCTAAACATATGAAGAAAATTCGATTTAATCAAAGGAGTGAAGCCCTTCATTCATGCAAACCATCGAATTTTTGATCTATAAATTTAAACCCGANAAAATCAATATTTTGTCAAGTGAAGTATTAATAGGATGTCTAAACCATCTCTTGATTAAATTTTGCTTAGATTTTTAAATACTTTTTGATAATTACAAGCAATTTTGAGCTTATTTTTATAATTTATAGGTTGTGTTTGATAGAAAATATATAAAATATCACAGATTTGTTGCTAGATAATTGAAAAATTAAGGTGGGAACATGTCTACTTACAAGCTAATAATTGCAAATGTATGTCCTTAAAGGGTAAAGTTCTCGATAAGAATCTTATTTCGTCACCAAACTTTATAAAATAAACATCAAAGGGTAGACGAAAATGTAGTAAAACAGGCACATCCCACAACTTTCTAGGAAGTTAAAAGTTTGAATAAACATTAATGATAGGTTTGTCATTTGTCAAACTTTCCTACCGGATGTCTAGAAGGATACTCGTTCAAACCACGACAGATACGTGCTTTTATTTCAAAAAATGATGTTATGAGTCACGAAAATAATAAATCAAGATTCAGGATTTTTCTAGTCACACCTTTTCTATAAAAATTTCGACATGGAAAAAGACACCCGAAAGAAAATGCACACAATACGTGACGGTTTAAGGTCACATTTACTCATAACGCCGTCCACACATTGGTGTATCATTCTGCCACCCATGACACTACTACGCCTCAGGCATCTTAATTCTCATATTTTACCAGAGACATTTTCTTTGTAGTTCAACTTTAAGTAACTTAAAAATGTCGCAGAAAATAGTGTTGCAATCTCTACAACTTTCATTCATTCATTGTTAGAATAATACAGCTTTGAAGTTTCTTTCGCAATTATCTTTCTATTGTAAAGAAACTATTTTAGTTAAAAATTTTTGAATATTTTTCTTAGAAGAAAGTGTGGGAATGTGCGCCACTAACTTAACACAATCCAAAGATAAATGAGTTTTTGACATAAAGTTACAATCTACAATAGAAAAACAGCATTTTTTTTTAAAATTTAAAGTAATTTTATTATATTTTACAGTTGATAATTGTACAACTAAGTAAAATATAAGCATAGAAAGTTTAGTAAATAGAGACAATAACGTTGATAGTTTTAAGAGTAATCGTAATTGAGATAAGTGAAAAGGATGAAAGTGTCCAATCACTTTTCTTGATGGTTGATAATTGCAAAACTGCAGCATTTCACCAGGAATCCTGATCAAATTGTCTCTTCTAATGACTCCTACATGACATTTCAACTGGCTTTCTAAATCATACTAATTAGAAAATAGACCGACTATCTTCCTTTGGGCAATCATCAGGATGAGTAGTGCATTATAATGAAGCTACTCGATGCACTCTTCATTGTCTGAGCGATAAAACAACCTTTAGTTTCACAAATTAACTTGGCCCTCATAGGGTTAAAATACTTTTAATTATACAATTGCATATATATAAAATTAAAATTTATTGAATTTCATTGAAAACCATTCTAACCAATACCTTTATAGAGCCATATAAACCCCCCCCCCACACACACACCCATATATATTTTTAAATGGTTAAAAAAATTAATTTTAATCAAATATTTTAGCTAAATAAATAAAATTATACTTTATTCATATTATAAAGTTTAATTTATATAAAAAATTTCATATAATTTTGTGATTTTTTTTTTCCTTTAGTAATCTGCATAAAAATTTACTTAACTTTTATAAAATAACTTTAAAATATATAAACCTTAAAAAGACATATTATATTTCATAACAGATATAATAATTAACATAAAAAACCGGATTTTTCAATGATATTCTTGAAAAATTGCAGTAAGTATTTCCTAATTTATAACACACTTCCTTCTGTTTCGTGCATAGAGCAAGTTTTGATGATCCTCATGATAAAATACAGCATTTCTCCTTCTTAAAATTAGGTCATGCTACCTATTATTAAACATTGTATTCATTATAATTCTTAATTCATAATTGTAGTATATCCTTCAAACTACTTTTTCCTAGAATATTAAACATGGAAGATCAACATTAAGTAACTCCAATGTTGCTAAACATACAAGAATTTAGGACGAAGTTAACTCTAAAATAACTTGTAATACAAGAAAAATAATGAGTGGTCCACGATGCCGCAAAGCACACAGATTGTATTTTTATATAGAAAATCAAGTCGCCTAAGGCACGAATCGTTATAAAACGAAAATTTTGTTTTCTACTCTCATCTTTTCTTAATATTTTTTTGTGAAAAATAATCAAATTCTACCCTAGGCGCCCATCTAGATGGTAATGGCGCCTGTGCTGCTAAACATATGAAGAAAATTCGATTTAATCAAAGGAGTGAAGCCCTTCATTCATGCAAACCATCGAATTTTTGATATATAAATTTAAACCCGAATAAAGTTTTTGATTTCCTACCCCCCCCCCCGATTTCCTTAAATTATTATTATTTTTTTTTGTTTTGAAAAGGGGCTAGTTTGTTGTTGTGTTCTTTGTTTTGATTTATTGTAATGAATAATTTTTTGGGCTTATTTCCGTTTGTCTTTACAGCTACTAGTCATCTACTAGTAACTCTTGTTCTTGCTTTACCTTTTTGGCTTTCTTTAATACTTTTTGGATGGATTAATAAGGCTCGTCATATGTTTGCTCATTTAGTCCCTTTAGGGACTCCTGTTTTGTTGATGGGTTTTATGGTGTTGATTGAAACTGTTAGAAATTTTATTCGCCCTATTACTTTGTCTGTGCGGTTAGGGGCTAATATGATTGCAGGTCATTTGTTGCTTGTTCTTTTGGGCTCAGCTATTACACTAAGTGGGGTTATGGTGGTTTGTGGGGTTTTTGCTTTGAGCTTATTGTTATTATTAGAGTTGGCAGTGGCTTTTATTCAGGCTTATGTTTTTATGGTTTTGGTTGGGCTATATTCAGCTGAGATTTAGACTATGAAAAATTTTCATCCATATCATATGGTTCATTTAAGTCCCTGGCCTTTGACTGGGGCTTTAGGGGGGTTGTTTTTGGTGAGAGGGCTGGTTCGTTGTTTTTATAGGATAGGTGGGAATTTATTGTTTTTGGGGGGTTTGATTTTACTTTTAACTAGTGTTCAATGGTGGCGAGATGTTGTTCGTGAGGGGTGTTTAAATGGAGATCATAGCTTGCTAGTGGTGAAGGGGCTTAGGGTTGGTATGCTTTTATTTATTGTTTCTGAGGTTTTCTTTTTTGTTTCTTTTTTTTGAGCTTTTTTTCATAGAAGTCTAGCTCCTACACTGGAGTTGGGCTTAATTTGGCCCCCGTTTATGATTGAGGGATTTAATCCCTTTCATGTTCCTTTGTTGAATACTTCGATTTTGCTAGCTTCTGGAGTGAGTGTGACTTGGTGTCATCATAGAATTTTAAGGGGAGAATACTTTCAGGCTGTTTTTAGTTTGGGCTTAACTTTATTTTTAGGGGTGTATTTTTCTGTGTTACAAGGGTTTGAATATTATGAGGCTGCTTTTGGTATTTATGATTCTGTTTATGGGTCTACTTTTTTTATGGCTACTGGTTTTCATGGTTTACATGTTTTGATTGGTAGAACTTTTTTAGGGGTTTGTCTTTATCGTTCTTGTCGTTTTCATTTTTCTGGTTGACATCATTTTGGATTTGAGGCGGTTGCTTGATATTGGCATTTTGTTGATGTGGTTTGATTATTTTTGTTTGTTTCTATTTATTGGTGAGGTAAGTGTCATATTAGTATAATAGTATAACTGATTTCCAATTAGTAGGTTTATATATGATTATTTTTATTTTAGGGGTTGTTTTTTGTTTTTTGTTGGGGGCGTTGGTTTGAGGTGTTGGGGCGGTGTTATCTAGGAAAGGAGAAGTAGATAAGGAAAGGGGGGCTGCTTATGAGTGTGGATTTGAGTCTTTTGTTATGGCTCGGGTTCCTTTTTCTTTACAGTTTTTTTTAGTTTGTGTTATTTTTTTGATTTTTGATGTAGAAATTGTGTTAATATTACCTTTAATTTTTGTTTTTGATTATGGTTTGTTTTTATTTGTTTTGTTTGTTTTATTTGTTTTAATTTTGTTATTAGGTTTATATTTTGAGTGGAGTGAAGGGTCTCTTGAGTGGGCGAAGTAGGTGGGTATTTAAATTTATAATATTTGGTTTGCAATCAAAAGGTGTTTTTCTCCATCTTTAGTGAGAAGCAAGTTTTGTGTTTAGTTTCGGCCTAAAAGAGTGGATATATCCCTCGCTATTAACAGAAGCTTTTATAGTGTCCCACTGTTGATGGGAAGGAGGGGAACCCTGTTATGAAGAGGGGTGTTGGGCTGCTAACTCGACTTGTAGCATTATTGTTAACCTCTTAGTCTTTGAAGTAGATTTATATTAGATTTTCGATCTTAAGATGCTTTGGCCTTAGATACTTAAAGATTTTTCACCTAATCTTCTTCAAAGATTTGCTCTGTTTTAAGCTATTTAAGTATAGGGTAGTTGTTATAAGGAGTATGAGGAGAGACGCGGAAATTATTATAAGAGTGTTGAGTTTTTGAGAGTTTGAAATAGTTAGAGACAAAGTTTTAATAGTTTGATGGGCTCCTTGCGGTCCTGAAAGCTCTCTTCATCCGGATTCGGAAATTTTGATTATTGTGAGAGGAGGAAGGAGTCTTAGGGTAGGATGAGGGGTAATGATTGGGAGGAATCATATGTTTCCTGAGAAGCTTTTGTGGAGTTTTGGGTTAGGTGTTCTTAAGGGGTTTGTGATTCATATGGTAATTGAAAGCAGGGCTCCTAAAGTAATTAGGAGGATTCTTGTAATTTTTGTAATTGTTGGTATTGGTAAGGAATTTGGTGTGTCTAGAAGAGTTCAGTTTATTATTGCTCCAATGAAGATTGATGTTGTAGTTAATGTGATGATAGGTGTTGTTATTTTTTTTGTTTCTAAGATTGCTGTTGTTTTTGGTCCTAGATTATTGAATCAGAGTGTTATTAAGGTTAATCGAAGAGAGTATATTGTTGTTAGTCCAAATGAGATTAGTGTTATGATTAAAATTGTTTGATTAATTTGTGATGAAATTAGTGTCTCTAGAATTAGGTCTTTTGAATAAAAGGCGGAAGAAAAGGGAAGACCCATTAATGTGATAGATGAGATTATTATACAGGTGCTGATAGTGGGGGAGGATGAAATTAGAAGAGACATTTTTCGTATGTCTTGATTATTTTTTATGTTGTGAATAGCGAATCCTGCGCATAGAAATATTAAGGCCTTGAAGAGAGCATGAGTAATTATATGGAAATAGGCTAGCTTTCATAGACTTAAGGATAGGGCTAGTATTATGATGGCTAGTTGGCTTAGGGTTGATAGGGCAATAATTTTTTTTATGTCTATTTCTATTGTAGCGGATAAACCGGCCATAAATATTGTTAAAGTTGATGAGATGAGAAGGACTAAGAAAATTTTATAGTTTATTATGTTGTGAAATCGAATTAAAAGGAATACTCCTGCAGTGACTAAGGTTGATGAGTGAACTAGTGCTGATACAGGTGTTGGGGCTGCTATAGCAGCCGGAAGTCAGGCGGAAAAGGGGATTTGTGCACTTTTAGTTATGGCTGCGATTATAATTAAGGTTAGGGGGATAGGATTATTTAATAAGGTGTTTATAGATAGAATATCTCAGGAACCAAAAGAAAGGGAGAGAGAAATTGCTATTAGAATTATCACATCTCCAATTCGGTTTGATAGGATGGTGATTGTTCCTGCGTTTAAAGAGCGAGAATTTTGGTAGTAGATTACTAAACAATAAGATACTAGCCCTAGGCCGTCTCACCCCAATAGGACTCTTATAAGATTTGGTCTTATAATTAATATGATTATAGATAAAATAAACAGGAGCACTAAGTAGTTAAAACGTGTGGGGTACTTTTCTTCGGCTATATACTCTTCTGAGAATCATAGTACTATTCTTGAAATGATAAGGACTGTAGTAGAGAAGATTATTGAAATGTAGTCTATAATTAAAATTATTTCTAGGTTGGTGGAGGCTAATGAAATAAAGCAAAAGGAAAAGAGGATTGCATAGTTTTTATGAAGTATAAACCCTCTTATTATTAAAGGGAAAATGCTAATTCTTAGGATTATTTTGCTTCAGAGCTTGAAGGTCATTGATATCTTAGATTATTTTTTAGCTCCACAAACTAAGGTTTTATATAAACTACTAAGATAGATTCAGAATATTATTAAATCCATTTTAATAATTAGGATATTTAAGGGAAGCCAGTGAAGAAAGATGGAAATAAAGTCTCGGACTGAGGGGTTAGGTTGTGGGGAGCTTTCTCAAGGGTGTCCATGACTAGGGGCGGAAAATAAGAGAATACAATATGTTGCAGATAAGAAAGAGATTAAGNCAAACATCAATAACATCACTGTTAGCATGTATTCAAGCGCCATTATCTTTTAATTGCACTAATGGCCTTAATGCAATATTTGCAGGACTAAACAAGGCTGCTGGATATGCTCCTACCGAATGTTTTTTAAGCCGATATTGGACAGCCTGCATTAATTGAAATGGAGTGCCATAAGTGCCATCTGAACATTCCTCCAACAACCCCAGTCCTGCTTCGGCGATGTAATTGTTTTTCTTTAATTCTACAACAAAACAAAAAGAGAAAGTCAAAGTCAATAAAAAAGTAATTAAAAATGAAAATCGCTTGCAACGATTCACCTTGTATGGCTTCCTTCGGCGATTCTATTTTACTGTTTTTTCGCCTTTTGCATTGTTGTAACGTTTCCAATTTTCTCCGAAGTGCTATATTTCTTTCCACTTGTTGAAGCAATTGGATTTTTATTTTTCTTGAAGATTCAGTTATAGCGTAAGTGTGGTCCACTAACACTTTGATTAAAAAATAATAATAATAAGGTATGATAAATGAGTAATCAATTTAGAGAACAGACGTTACCTAGACTGGTTACTAGACTAACCTGGATTTGTAGCAGCGACGGCAGTGTTTGAAAAGAGCAGACTGGATGCTCCAATAACTATGTTACAAGTATTTTGTTCATTGTCATTAAGCCTACCTCTTATATGGACCCGTCCGCTTTCATTTTTCTAACGTCCAATAGACAAAGACATATCGTTTATAATCGATGTCTTTTACTTTGTGACATTATAGTTAATGCTATAATATAAGTCTATATTTTTACAAAAACGTTCCCTTTTTCAGATGATCAGGAAATTCAAATATTGAGGGAACCGCATCCTTTTTTAGGATCTCGTGTGTAGTTGATGATAAATAATAAGAATTGCTGCTAAAATGAGCCGAACAAAGAACAGACCACCTAGTTGGTTGCCATTTAGTTCTTTTTGTGGCAAGAATCCATTTTCTTTTTAATGTCAGCTCAGAAGGAAATCTACAAATCATAATTTAAAGTAATGTAAGACAGAACACGGTATGTAAAGGCTATCATACATGTATAGCAATTTAAAATATATACATTATTCGCTTACCAGTGAAAAGTAAGACTACATCCTCTAGTATTGCGGTTAGTACAATTAATCGCGCAACAGCTATTAACCATTTTATCGTAGAATCTAAATTATACGTACGGAATTTACACAATTATTCGAAAGTAGAAAACTTTCGCTTCTGCCCCGAATATGGTGCTACTTCCTGTTCCAAGGCAGCTTCACGACACTAGCGCCAGCTACCACTCTGGATATACATATTTCTTTACTCTGTGGTCCCGTTCCTCATCACCCGGCCGCCCCATTGTGAGCCTGGCCGAACTTGCTAAAAACAACCCTTTTAGAGTTCACAGAGCGGAGAGTTTTGTTTTATTTTTAAAGTAATATTAAAGTTATTTTTAAAATTGTTGGAAAGTATTTCTACAACAAGAAAATTTAACACAAGGATTTGATACAAGTTAAAACAGGCAACAGGGAAAACCCTCCTCGAAGGCAAAGAAATTTCGAAGTAAAATCCTATCGACTTCAAACGAAGAGTCAAGCCCGACATCGGGTCTTGAGTCTTACCAAAAAAATTTTCCAAGTAATTTCTGTATCCATTATCTCGATCCAAAATTAACAAAGAAAGTCGACTGGATAAGAGGTGAAAAGTGAGAAGTGTTGCACTAGAAATTTGTGGCGGAGCTGCGGGGCGCAAACAAGTGCAAGTGAATATAAGCAGTAAATCCCCGCTAACTCGAAAATTTTTTTCGAAACATTTCTCGACAATAGAAAAATTATAATAAAACAGTGTTTTCGATATCCAGAAGTCTTTGCGATATCGTGTGTCAGCGGCACACTCAGGATTTACTTTTGGGGGAGACGAGTTGAATAAATAAAATAATTTTTAATAAAAATTCAATAAAGTTCCCACCTTGTATGGCCGCTAATTCATAAATAATATAGAAATAGAATACACCATAGAATATAAATAAAAAAACATGAATTATACGAGCGCTAAGGTGGCTTTTCTTTTTCGTGAGACTTATTATACCATCAATAAAAAGAAGGGCAAGTTTAGAAAAAGTTTTTTTTTCTTTGAGTATGCATTTGGTACTTTTCCAACAATATTACCATGCCGTCATGTTTGCAGTTATACCTGTTAATCAATAATCGCCATCCCTAATTTATCTATTGTCACAACTCTTGCATTTCTCATAATCCATTTGTAACACAAGAGTTGGAAAGGGACATAATTGTCCGAAATGCATACTCAAAGAAATAAAAAGTTTTTCTAAAGCTTGTCCTCCTTTTTATTAATGGTATAATAAGTCTAGCAAAAACGAAAAGCCACCTTAGCGCTCGTAGCTACACAAGACTAGACAAGAAACGTATTTCATAAAAAAAACATGAATTTTAATTAGGAAAATATTTCAGGAAAATTTTCTGCTAATCATTTTCCTTTTTCTTTGCAAAGGGCCAGTATATATAAGTGGTGCACCCAGGGGAGAGGGCGCTTTGCCCTCTCCCTGGATGCACCACTGCTGTGCATTATTTGTTACTAAAGACTGTAAGTTGCTATAAACTGTACTGTCACGAAATTTTTAAGCTCATTTCCTGTAATAATAAATTCATCATTATAAAGTACAGTACTATGGCTCGGTAACATATCTGCCTAGAGCTGATTGTAATAAATTACTGAACCTTCTTGTTTACATGTCATCGGAGAAAACACCCGGCTAATTCGGACTTTCGTAAATTCGAACGACCTTCTCTCCTCTCAGTCCGAGTTAGAGGAGTCTGTTGCAATGGAAAAACTCGGCAAATAATTCCATTAACTTTTAAGTGTGATTTGTTTCTTTAGAAATTTCTGAAATTTTTCAGGGAAATTTGTGTATTATTGGGATTGATGCTATTAAATTTTGGTGATTAAAGGTCGATGGGGTGGGGAGATAAAGAGGTCGTGTGTCACATCTCGAGTACGGTCGGACTTAATGGTGATAACACTTTTACTCGTTATTATAATTTACATTTTTTTATAAAACCTATGCATACTCTCAAAATTAAACTTTTTGCTATTTTATAATAATTAAAAATATAAAGCTTTTTCATAAAATATCGTAATAGATGGACCCACCAAAATTTTAAATGTTGCCAGGAAATTAAACAATTTGTTGAATTCCCCCGTGATAACTCCACAATTCTTAAGCATTCATACTTTTGTACTTTTTCTGTTTTCTACTTTAGATAAAAAAAAAAAGTTTTAAACCAATAATCCCACCGTTTATTAGTTATAACGAAAGGCTTTTCAACGGAAGTAGATCTGATAAAACAATATTCCCTGCCCATTCAGTAAAAGTTGATTTTGAAATGATCCAATTACCCCTACCTTATCCTATATAGATATTCTATATCACCGATCGCGCGTGTGTTTGAATAATAAAAACTGTAAAACACTTTTTAAATTGTTTAATTATTTTTATTAATAAATATATCGTGTAGCCTGTCTTTGCATATATCAGTTGCTAATTACGATTGTCTCATTATTATTATGTAATTTGTTTCTATTTTATTCACCAATAAAATTAGAAGAAAAAAATACATCAAGTTTTATTGAAAACAATAATTCTAAACTGATTTACAATCATTTAGAAAGATAAATCTTTCTAAATTTCTTCAAATAAACACTTAGAGACAAATTCGGGAACTTTTTCAATATTTGATCAAACCTGCTCTTGAAAATTCATTTCTTGAATAAATACGTTAAACTTATCACAACTACACTTGACTGAAATTAAAAAATTATTTAATATTAATATAATTACAGGTAAATTAATTAAAACTGTGTTCCACTCTGGAATGCGTGATCGTAGACTAATTTGAAGAATTTTCAATAAATAAATTTAAAGTTTACATAGAAAATTCCCTTTTGACTAATCTCATATAGAAAATCGTTTTGAGTCGAATGCTACTAGCGTCGTTTAGTTACAAGTGATTTCAAGGCAAGTACAGTACATATAATTAATTATTCGCAACTTTCATCATAACGACTTTAGAAGGATTTAAATCCGATAAGCTTCACATTTGTATATAATATCAGAGTTCAGTAATAATATTCATGCAATAGCGTAGCTAGGGGAGGGCGGCAAATTTTTGGTCTAATGAATGTTTTTTTGTCGGGATAGAAGGATACAAGACACCAGACACAATTTTATTTTTCCCCGAAAACACTGCTTATTGTTGGAAATTTCCGACATTGGTAAGGATTGTGTTCCTTTAAAAATGGCCTTATTGACCATCATACCTATTAAAGCATTTAGCTTTGCTTAATTAGTAACAACATCGGTAAGTGCCCTAATTTTTTCATGGGTTTTTCTCTACAGTATACGTCGTTTTCACTTTCTCTGTAATTCGTAGGCATGTATGTATGTTCGCAGAGGGGGACATGACACCCCGGGGTACTTCTCCCGCTCTGGGATCGACTAAAAATTCCACAAATTATAATCGTAAGTGATTGAGATGTGTAACCAAAGGACGCTTTGTCAGTCTTTTTGTGTTCTATAATCTAGTTGTGAAAAAAAATTCCAAAAATTAAATAATTAAATAAAAATTTATTGTTTGTTTCTTCACTACTAGGTGTATAAATAGACACAAGGCATTTTACATCATCTTTATTGATCTTATTGATAAAAATTTATTGGTTTCCTTCAGCTCCTTGGGCTCTGCTTTGGTGAGGTGAGGCCTCATCAACGCATAGCCTAAACAGCTGAAGAAATTTAGGAAGTAGTCAAAGATGAGTTTAGAACAGTGGTGCGCAAACTATTTTCATTTCCGACCCCCATTTTGTGTAAAATTTTTTCGCAGCCCCGGATAGATGGTAACCTTTTTTTTTAATCGTCAACGTAGTTAAACTAAAATTTTTTCTGGAATTTGCACTTATATTTTTGTCTTATTAAAGGTCTGAATAAAATACATAATTTTATGAAACAATGGTTTTATTTATGCATATGGGTATAAATATTTATTTAATGAAAAATACTTTTAAAAAACTTTACATTATAAGAATTCAATGTGAGGTATGCACTTGCAAAGAGCTCATGATTGCTTTCTATGTTCGGATCTGTATTGGAAATCGCAAGCCGTAAGTCATCCTCTGTCTGTATTAGGTAATAATATAGACAATTGTTTTCGTAAAAAAAATATATGCTATTTTTATAAATAATATAATTTCATTTCACTGTTTTACCGGTACCTGATACTTGTTGAAGAAAAGAACTTATATTTTTTATTCTCAAATAAATTTCTTTGAATATGGCGACCTCGAAAAATTTTCTCGCAGCTCCCAAGGAGTCGCGACCCACGGTTTACGCATCACTAGTTTAGAATGTAGCCAAGAGCGTCGCCAGCCAATGGGCCAGGGGGCAAGATGATATAAATTGATAGAGGATATGAAATGTATGTAGGTAAAATAAAAACGATTCATAAAGTTTTAATCATTTACTATGTACCAGAGAAGAAATATCTTAATTAAAACATTATTTTTTTAACTTACAAGAAGCCTAATAAGATTATTTTAATTAAAACTTAGCATTTAAATAATTTTTCGAATTTCTAGGGGGGCAACTGCCCCCTCCTGCCCCTCCTTGGNTGTACCAGAGAAGAAATATCTTAATTAAAACATTATTTTTTTAACTTACAAGAAGCCTAATAAGATTATTTTAATTAAAACTTAGCATTTAAATAATTTTTCGAATTTCTAGGGGGGCAGCTGCCCCCTCCTGCCCCTCCTTGGCGACGCACTTGAATGTAACCCATCATCTACAATCCTCCAATGCATGGGGACAAATTTAGAGGCGTATTTCACCGATTTGTGACTATTCTCCAGGGCTGTGGAGTCGGAGTCGGAGTCGGAGAGGTGGAGTGTTGGGGCCGGAGCCGGAGTCGGAGTCGGAGTCGTCAAAAAATCCGCCGACTCCGATTCCCTTTTTACTTAACAACTTGTTATGTATATGAAACGGAGTCGGAGTCGGAGTCAGTAGATTTTTACGCGACTCCACAGCCCTGCTATTCTCCCAGACTATACCTCATTATCGGACTTGATGCTATAACCTGGATTTGACATTTTTATCCGAATGTGACAGAATGATGATTCTCGAATGGACTTTCGAATAAGCTTGGAGTCATTTCCTTCGGACTTTTGCGTTTTAACATGCCGTCCATGCCGTCCGTGGAGGCTGTGGAAGCACCGCTCCCCCTGTATTTTCTAAAATTTAAATACATATTGTGCGATTATTTTCATATTTTAACGTACTTTGAATTAATTAAATTAATATTTCATTATAACCGCATTACGTATTTCTATACTACATGTGAAAAAACGATAAGATCGCTATTGTATATTCTAATATAAATTCGTATATGCATTTTTCCAATGGAAGCGCTGTATTGTCGAATACGAGACAGCTTCCACGGCGACAATATTTGAATCGTGTAAAGCAAGGAGTATGTATACTTACTCCATGGTGTAAAGCAGCCAGATTACAGGCATTCGCGCATGAGCTTTAAAGAGCATCAACCTCGCGATTTAGCTCGTGGATGCTACACATCAAAATATCGTAAAACGCTTCCAGTGATTCTATCCAGGACTGGCACAGCTTCCATATCACCAAATGTAACCGCACACCACTGTGTTTTAACTGTACATTCATTTTCTATATTGTGTTTGCAGTTTTGGTTTCATCGATGGACTGAGTTTTAAACTCTTCAAAAAACGAATTGAAATTTATAAGAATCATAATCATAATTTGTACATATTTTAATGTTTAAATTGATTTAAAATTTCGTGCTTTAATTATTCGTATTTTGATTTAAGAAATAGATTAAAGTTCTGGAAAAAGATTAATACAGTACTGTATTGTGAATCATTTACTAGTAATAATTACAAATATTAAAGTATTAACTGAATTATCAAATTTGGATTCTAATTGCTAAATACAAGTAAATGCAATCTGTGAGTTGTTGGAATTGCAGTTTTCAAGAAAAATTTTAATGGTAATGAAAATCTCTGAAAAAAAGATAATCAACGAAAATCATTTTAACACGTATTTCTAAGCAATTTATCGATGGCAATTGAAATTATTTAAAGAACAGATCGATTTTGTAATGTGTACTTATTTATTTATAAATATACAAACAATATTACAATAAAACATCAAACATTTGTAAAAATCTTAAATTACTTACATTTAAGAGTTTTAAATACATTAATTTCAAAACTTGATTGAAAAACAATTTGTTCTAGTGTCTCAAGTTTACAAATTAATGAATTTGAGTATAATGTTTTCATTTATCATTAATTAATATAAAAATATATAAAAATAAAAAAATACAATCACTATTAGTTTCCTATTTGCAGTATTACTACAATCAATCTGTACTGATTAAAAGTGTTACAAATAAAAATATTTTGTAATAAAACAATTTTCTAAAAAAATATTGAGTATATTAACACATTTCAACATAATGAAGTGATACAATATAATTTATTAACTTCAGAAATATAAAATGTCATTTCAATCATAAAAGCATCTTCATTTATATTAAATTCCTTTCACTTTTTACAACTTATTTGTACTAAAAACTCAAAAAAATTCATTTCAATTTCACTACAACTAAACTATATAAATCTAACTTAAGTGGTTTTCTCAGAATTAACTGCTTGTAAATTAAAAGAGGATGGATATTCTCTTTTAAACTGTACTTTTTACTAAAATTTATGAATTATCACATCATATATTGATGCTTTATTTATTCAATATTTATTTACTTATTTAAGTCTGAATTATCAGATCATTTTAATATTAATTCAACCATTTAAGTTGACTAGAATCCTACAACGCAATAGATATTTTAAAAAATAATGATTGTCATCCAATCAAAAATAACTTGTGAAGAAAAAGTATAATCATTCCAAATAAAAATATTTAAAAACTTTTGATGATCATATTCAATATTTTGTAATCTGTAGAGTAATTTCATGTAATCAAGACTATCTTCATTATTTGCTTTTACAATTACAATGAATTATTATTTTACATTAAACATAATTAAACAATATATATATAAACTAATATGAGAAATCTACAGTATATTGTTGTTTCTTGATTCTCAAATATATACTTTATAGCATAAGTTTAGAAATTTTTGGAACGAAAATAGTCTTTTTCCTGGATGGTTTTTTTGGTAGTGAAAAAGAACCATGCCCTAAATTAAAACAACCCAATTTATATGTTGCTAAGATCACCTCGTGAAGCCGAGCTTCCAGTTCTACGCAGCCATGTAACTTATGTTTAGAAACTTGTAGATCATAAAATCGAATGCAAACGTCTGTATACTTCTTTAGATGTGGTGCTCGAAAACAAATTGGTGGTGGATTGTGAACTACCAATATAGATATTAACGTTAAAAATTAAATTACTTCATATTTTAATTTTCAAAACTTACCTGAAATGGTTTCATTGTAAATGGTTTTGTTATCAATAGTGACAGTAAATGATAATCCATAATCATTTGGAAGATAAGTGAGATTTACACAACCTAAATACAATATACATATAGAGAAAAATAGATGATTATTAATTTGATATGCAAAATGCAATATATAATATGGGTTAAGATTCTAAAATTAATTTTATTTTTCAAATGACTAAATATTTTATAATTTCAAATTTAAACTTTGAATATTTTATGCTTCTTTTATAAAAAAATTAATTAACAACAAAATAAGATATCTCAACATGTACAGTACTTGTTTAATATGATCACTTTTATTTCTGAGAATTTTAAAACCATTACTAAGAAGAGTATTTGTTTTTTAATTTTAATGCAACAATGAGATACTTATTGAAAAAAATATGATATTATGGCAGTTGTAAATTCCCTAACAACTGAATTTAAAAAATGATATATATATTTTATCATAAGTTTCATTTTTATTCAATAAAATTTTTGTTAATTCATTTCAATTTACGTATTTATCATACAAATATTTATTATAAACCATCACACTTTTCATTATTTATACCTGCAAATTTCGATTTTCTTTTATTATATGACATCTCTTAATATGTTTTAATTTTTTGTGTTAATAAACAATTAAAGTTTTAGGGTTTATCACACTGACTCACTTGACTAATGTTTAAATTACCAAAAAGGTCTAACTGAAGAGGAGCCATTATAAACTCCGAAATGCATTTTAGATTGGTAATAGTGTGCATGTATATAGATGTATATAATTAATTAATAAACTCCCCTTGTCAAGTGAGTCAGTATGATAAGCCTTAAAAGTTTAATTGTCTATTAACAAAAAATTATAATAGTAATAATAAGGGCAAGAAGCTATAGTATTAATATATGTTGTTTAATGCTTTGTTTTTAATATGGGTGCGAAAATCAATTGTCAGACATTTCCTACTCTAATTAGCTATATAAAATTAGAATAAATTTTAAAATTTTTAGTGAAAATTGAGTGAAATCTTATCATAATATGATTCTAAAAATATATTTAGGATTAATCCAATTTTGATTTTTATTATGATAACTTATCATATATTGTATTTGTTAAACAATCTATTTTTGAAAAAATATCAAAAACAGTCTTCCAAGTAAAATAGATCTTTATTATGATTATCTGTTGTAGATCTGTTTTATATTAAGATATATATGCTATAACAATGTTATAACTACTTTTGAGAGTAATTGACATTTAATTTGTTTTTACTTTTGTTAGTTATTTCAACCTAAAAAATAAAATGTGTCTTCATTTACAATTTAATAAGATTTTATTTTACAGTGAGTATTCAGTAAAAGTTAAAAAGAAAAAATTAAGGATCACAGATTTGATACTCCGTCAATGCCATCAGTAAGCGATTCTCTGCACAGTAGCTTACAGTAGCTAATACAGCTTGCAAGATCACTGATTTTTAATCTTTCAGATTTCTGAAGAAAATGGAGTTTTAAATAAGCCTTATTCCATTCAACAATTAAAACTTTTCATCAAAACAGAACGTAACAGTTATTACAATTGCCACATTTTATTTAATGAATGTATTTAGAAATGTGTCAATGTATATTTTGAGATCATGTTTATACAAATGAATTCATAAATGGGTTTACATATATATATATATATATATATAGAAACATAAAACTAAAAGAAATTAATAAGATTATTGATAATTTAAAGTAGGAATAACTTTTGAATGTTTTAGTATATTGTAGCAATCTACAGTAAACATATTCTATTCTATTTATTAAATTGCATTATATTTTATCCAAGAAGTAAAGGAATTTCTCAAAATTAAAAATTCAGAAAATTGCTTATTCAGATTTTTGTATTTCAATTATTACTGATGAGTTATTTTATTTTTAATTAGTTAAGCTCATTTTTTTATAATATAAAATTACAATGTCATGAATGAAGGGAAACAATATGAAAAAATAACTGTAGTTTTACAAATACAGTCGACCCCCTATAAGACAGTAGATACGTTCCGTTTTTTATGAAATTGATGTTTTAGGAGACCTTGCCAATCACAGCCCGACACGTGTGAAGTTTACGGACTACGGCTGTTTGAAAGGTTTTCTTCCATAAAATTAATCGATTCCTAGACTAATTCGACTCAACATTTCCAAAACACGTATATTTTTTTGGGAATAATCCGTATAAACTATACTATAAACAAACAATTGTAGGATTACTTACCGAGTGTGCACCGTTCGACGTCGCCATTGCTTAAGCTTGTTTTCGTCGCGGAGCAGCGCACAAAACGGCGTGATAAGTTACTTTTCTGCGAAAACTTCGTTGAACTTTGGAGACATCATTAATATAAATAATTTTTATGGCCGTTGAATAAGAAATGTTTCTTTCACAAGAAATGTATAAAATTAGTGCTGTATTAGACTTACGGTACCTAATTTAAATACTGTACAGACGATAGTAAATTCAACTTACTCGCCTAAACTCTTCGTAGCGTGGCGCTGGACGGCGGAAAGTAGTTCGGCTGTCCGATGACGTTTTACCGAATTATAGGAGTTTTTTTTACCATGTTTGTACGGATACCGTCGCAATTTTTTCGTTGTCATATAGGAATCCGAACTATAGGAACTCGTGTTATAGGGGAGTCGACTGTATATTGTAAACTACATTCGACCTTCCCTATAAAATGAGTTCCTATAGTTCAGATTCCTATATCACAGCGAAAAAATTGCGACCGTATTCGTATAAAGACGCTAAAAGAGACTCGTAAAATGCGGTAAACGTCATCACCGACTCGTGTCGCGACAAGATTGGTCGAATCTGGACCAATAGTGGACGAGCAGCCGAACTACTTACACGCTACGGAGAATTTAGGCGGGTAAGTTGTTTACTATCGTCTGTACAGTATATAGGCTTAAATTAGATACTGTAAGTCTAATACAGTACTGTAATTTTATACATTTCTTGTGAAAAAACATTTCTTATTCAACGGCCATAAAAATTATTTATATTAATGATGTCTCCAAAGTTCAGCGAATTTTTCGCAGAAAAATAACTTATCAGAAAAATTTCGTCATTGCTTAAGGGGTTAAGGGGTCGCGGAGCGCCGCTCCGCGACGAAAACAAGCTTAAGCAATGGCGTCGTCGAACGGTGCACACTCGGTAAGTAATCCTACAATATTTTGTTTATAGCATAGTTTATACGGATTATTCCCAAAAAATTATACGTATTTTGGAAATGTTCAGTCGAATTAGTGTAGAATCGATTAATTTTATGGAAGTAACCTTTCAAACAGCCATAGTCCGTAAACTGCATACGTGCCGGGCTGTGATTGGCTGGACTCATAGAAAATGGATTCATAAAAACTGGAACGTATCTACAGTGTCGATTGTATAATGAATCAATTATAAATTTATTCAAATTACCTGTATCATTCAAATAAGTCTTTGGTACTTCTAAATGGGCACAACAGCCACAAGTATATTTATAACAGCTGCATCCAGTTTCATCAAAAGTAAATATTGAATAATTGTAGACACCAAATGCTATATTAAATGAAAAAATAAAAAAGTTAATGTGAAATATTTTTATAGTATACTCACATTATACTATATAACAAAATTAATTTTAAGATATAATTCATAATATTAAATAATTGAAGCGCTCAGGGACGTATAGTGCTGTCAGAATCACATCTCTGAGGTAACTGAGTTTGAATGTTCGAAAAAGTACTAAAATTGTATAAACAGTTGTGTATTAATATTTTTGCTCTTCAAACATTGCCTATAGATGTGGATGTCATCTCATCGTTTTGGAAATTTTTCATTTTACTATATGTTTTACATTTTAGTACTATATATCTCTAAGAACTTCAATTATTACTAATAACAGCTATAAATTTTAGAAAAAAGACAAAGTTATTAAGTTGTTTGGTTAATATAAATCTTTTCACAAATGTTAATTTTATCATATTAATGGATTAGAGAAATAATTTACATTTATTTATTTATCATGAATTGCTATGAGTAATGGCTGTGAGTAATGCCCAACAGGACAAAAAACCTCCTTTATAACAAGCCCTAAAATAAATTTATATAATTATATCTGTTCAATCTAACAAATTGTTTTAAAAGGTACTACATAACTTCTATTCATATTAATAACAAACATTTTTATACAATTATGCTCAATCTTTTGCTAAAAGAATTAAATTATCAGTTAAGCTTTTACTGTTCATAGACAAATATCAATGTTTACATTTGCCATAAACAGATGACTAGACATTTGATATTAATCTATCCTGAATCAAAAATAGAATATCATAATTGATAACAAAAATTTTATGATATATCATGAAGTCTGATGTAGATTTATTATGCCTAATATTAATTATATATTTTTTCTTGCAAGTTAGTCTGATAATCAAGTTTCTCAAATTGCTATATTTTATTTCCATAAAATAGGATAAATTTTATTTTGAATAATATAGTATGCAAGAGCAATATTTGGCCAGAAATTTAAATCTACTCTAGTAATTAGAATAGTATGAAATTTTCTAAACTGAACTATATATATATAATTCCATATAAACATGGGAAAAGATGAAGATGACGAAGAAGCAAAAGATATACATTTTGAATAGGATTATTTGCCCATCATTCCTTTCAGTAAATAATGTACAGTATTGAAAAAAACCTTAAACCTGTTGCTTTACAAAATGTTATTCTTTTTGCTCTTAATATTAATTTACCAACTCCCTTTATCTGTACCCATTTTACTTTATTTTCTTTTATCAATCCCTTCATTTCTGGCTGAATATACAGTAAAACTTCAATTATCCAAGATAAAATGTTGACCAATTCTACCTTGGATAACCGAAAACTTGGATAAAATGACCACGGACACTTCTGAATTCAAAATACAATTATAAAAGATTTATATGGTGAGACTTTTAAGACTCTTTTTACACCTTATTGAATTTATCATATATAAAAACATTTTCTACATCACTTATTATACAACTAATTCGTACAATACTTTCAAGAATAGGCCCACCAGTGGCCAAGCAGTTCTATTCCCTGAACACTGGGAATTCTGTCATGGGTTCGTGCCTCGCCAGGATGAGCTGGCCACATTGAGTTGTCATAGTTTTCTCTATGTCTAACAGCTGAATAGAGGCCATTACACTTAAAAAGACCTCCTGGAAGGCATTCCCCCTAGGCAGATCGCACAAGTGTTGCATTGCTGTAACTTAACAAACAAACAAACAAACTTTAAAGAATAAAAATGTGTATTATTGTAGTTATTTTAGTATGAGTGGTTTGTCTCACATTAAAGTTAAATAATAAAAGGTAACAAAAACAAATCATTTTGTTGTCAAATATTTGTTATTGCTTGAAACTTTCTTTAAAAAGTCTTTTAGTAGTTTTGTTATATAGCAGTTCCTCCATTCTTTGCCACAGTGTTCCACCATCACCTCAGCATCAGCCTTTTGCAGTACCATCAACATTAGAAATACACTATTTACCCACTCAGTGCATTCGTAACAAAGATTTTACAAATTATAACGTAAGAAAAGTAATGTATTCTTTAACAAGTTCTGTTTGGATAATACGGTAACCCAGGTTAATCGGGACTCGATAATCCGAGTTCTACTGTATTCTGCCAATCAACTTTACGAAGATTAAGATATAAAGAAGTTATAAAGAAATGTCTTAACCACGGTCATATTTTCAATTATAAATATAAAGTTAATATCATATTTACTTATAATAAGAGCATGAAAATTACATTTTCTTGAAACAGAAAGCTGAAGTTTACTTCAGATAAAATTATCTTTGATTGAATAAAAAAAATTGTATTGTTAAGTATTATTTTACTTACAATTTCTCATTCGCGTATATAATTTAACATTTTATACATATCATTTGCAGCAAATAAGCTGTTATAATTGAGGCTGTGAATTCTGTCGGCATTATATGTCAATCAATAAGGCTGTCTGGCTGTAACATTATTCATATCAAACGATTTTGTAATTTTAATTTCCTCAGAAACATAAAAAAAACTATTAAAAATTAATAATGTGATTACAATTAATTACTTACCTTCACTTACAGTGAACAAGAAAACGAGAAATATTAAATTCTTACAATTAATAGAATTCATTATGAATAAATCTGCTTTATCGATTGAATATTGGCGAAAGTATAAATATTTCCACGCAAAACATTTATCTACTGAAAACGTAAACAAACGAAGAGAATTTTATGAATCAGCGCCATCTCAATAAACAAGAAAAATTTCACTTATATTTACAGACTGTTCTGTACAGTGCTACAAGCTAATAATTGGAGAACACTTGACCGATGCGAACCGTCCTTTTTATTTATTTATTCTTTTTATTTCAAAGGATTTTCTCGTGATAATAACAGAATCATGTCTTTCGTAGAGGGACGGGGCAACTTTGAAATTTCAAACGGAACCCAACAGAAAAGTGTAATTTTGGATTGTGCGGATAAAGCCAAGATACTGAAGCATTTATTTAATTTAACAGCTATTGAGTATAAATTTTTATATCATTTTGTTTTGAAAATATATCATTTAAATTGGTTACTAGTTCCAGAAACTGATGTGAAGCCATTTTTTTTCTTTTCGATCTTTTCTTCCTTGTGGGGGCCAACTAGTGGCAAAGCGGTTCCGTTTCGTGAACAGTAGAAGTTTGGTCGTACGTTCGCGCCTCGCTCGGACGGCTGGCCACGTGGAGTTTTCCGGGTTTTCTCCACGTTTGTAACGCCTAAATAGGGGACAGTTTCCCTTAAAAACACCTCCCGGAAAAAGACCTTTGACTTAAACAACATACTGAAACATTTGTATACATATACTGTATAATATCCACTATTATAAGTTACGTGTATTAAAAGTTACGGGCAATTGAAGCTTTGAGTTCGTTCAGGCTGTTTCCGACGAGAATGCAATAATTAGAATATTTTGTCTGTTTATTTTGTTAAATGTTCGAATTATTGACCATTCCTTTTTCTAAATATTCTTCATTCTTTCAACAGTCATTCTTTTGATAAAATTCTGTCCAACTCGGCATGACATTTCGATAATCGTTATAGCAAAATTTTGACGTATTCTGTTTCGTGTCTTTTCTGGTAACAGGTGATAGGAATATAATATTTTACTTGACGTATCCCCATATAAAGTAATTGCGAGGTGTGAGATCGACATTGAACAAGTTCTCCACGTCACTATTTTTTATTTATTTTTTGAGAAATTTAAATTAACAATTTTTTCTCTACTTTATAGCGCTCTCTGGAGACGATTAATATTATTACGATATACAAAACTGTATTTCTAGATTTTCTACAGTGTGCAGAGCTAAAAATCTGTAAAGGTAACATTTTGTAACAAAAATGAATCTGCCCGGGGATTTTTTTTTTAAATTTGGTAAATTGAAAACGTGGTAACTCCTGAATAAAATCTTAGTCCCCAGATTATAAAAGGCGTGCATCAATTCTGGCATCATTTTTTGCTTTTTAGTGGTAGCATTTATGGTATTTGTGCTCAGCGGAGGATTAAGCGGTAAGCGGCCGCTTAGGGCCCTGAAGGAGCCCCCGAGGTTTTTAAAATGCTACTGAAAAAAAGGGATTCCGAAAACGCAGAAGATATAGATAGTCCAGAAAGACTCTTCGATATAGATATCGAAGTAATAAATGATATAGCTTCACGGTCGACAAAATTAACAGATGCTATTATTGACTATATTCTTAAAATCAAACCAAGAAGTATTAGGAATACAGAAAATTTCAAATCTATACTAATATTATAAAAAGGTAAAGTTTGTAAGTTTGGATGTAGGAGGTAATCTCCGAAACTACTCATCCGATTTCAAAAATTCTTTCACCAATATTTAGAATGGACCTTCAGGGTGGACATAGGCTGTATATTATTTCGTTAAACATTCATATAAATTAAAAGATATCATCTAGGTAAGCGTTATATTTTTGGTGTCAGTGGGTGGCGACGAGCAAGACGCGTACGTATACGAGAAAAGTAACCGCGCGGCGCAGTGCACGTGTTCGAACTTGTAGTATATGAAGTTGACACGGGAAACGCATGCACATAAGTTCGCTTTATTCGAACTCTTAATCGCTTTATTCGAACTCTTAATTCAAAGCATAAAGTCGAATATTATGAAGATAGAATCGAATATTATCGAATATTATACTGTAACTCTAAATTCAAGCATAAAATCGAATATTAAGATTAATCTTAATATTCGATTTTATGCTTGAATTTATATTTATAAATGATTCGAGAAGATCCAACTTATTTTTCGAATTTAGTAAACTAGAAAAAGAACCCAGAAGGGGTTACGAAAACCAGAGCCGTAACTAGCCATTCCTGTGACCTGTGCAAGAATTTGCATTTAGGCCCCTTAATTTATTTGGTTTGGGAAAATAATAAAACAAATATATTACAATAGATTTTTAATAAGATTTATTTTAATTGAACTTTTCTGGCTTTCATTTCAGCAAATTCATTAATTACATAATCATAATTAATATTTTTAATGATAATGTATTCTATTGAAATAATAGAAATGTTGGACAATCGTTCTTCCCCGATAGTTAAACTTAATAAATTTTTTATTAATTTTAACTTGCTAAAACTTCTCTCGCACGAAGCAATAGAAACGGGAAGAGTTGGAAATATTCGAAGAGTGACATTGATATTTGAGTAACACTCAATTAAACCAAAATCATGAAGAGCCTGTAGAATATTAAGCGGAGATGCAGTTTCTATATTTTGTATAAGAGTCGTTACTACAAAATTAAAATTTTCGATTTTACTTCTGAATTCGTACTTTTTTAAATCTTTGCTATATTTAATAAACGGGTTGTGTTGTCGCAAACGAGGCATCTCTCTCTGACTCAACTGCTTCCATATGTCGTTTATTGTTACCGCTCGGCAGTCCAGACGGCAAGGGAGACGATGACGATATATATCACATATTATCGTTCATTTAGTTTTTTAAATTTCTTCCTCCCCTCGGCCCCCACATACTAAATTTCACCTCTTTAGGTTAACGGTTTGTTCTGGGTGATGATGAATCAGTGACTCAGTCAGTTAGGACAAGTAATTTTATATATTTGGATAATTATATTATTGTTAATTGTTTTTAACACAAGTATTATGTGTACAACTTTTCTTGTATTATATCAATAAATTTGTTTTGTAATAAAGCCTTTCTACGATTTGGAAATTTGTTGTTTATTCAGTAGCGACAAAGTAGCGACTTTTCAAAATATCTGTGGCGAAATCAGCGACTTTTATTTTAAAATGTAGCGACATTTATTTACGAACGGTTAGGAACACTGCAAGGAAAGCGCGTGTTCAAATAAAGCACGTAATTTTGACGAAGATATGATTTTTGTTTTATAACGTTTTTACAGGTTGTAATGTCAATTTGTCTCTTAACAAATAAAAATTTTAATAACCTAAGTTATAAAAGCGTGCGTACTTAAATATTTTTCGAAATATTACCATCTAATTTCTCCTTAACTATCTAAGTAAGATTAACATCATATTCAATAGTTCAGTAATTGATATAAAATAATTTTTAAAAAAATTGAATCCGTGGCGTTTCCGAGTAGGCACTGGAAAAAATCAGAACCATTTTCTCTCTCGAAATATTCTTTCTCGAGATAGAGAACGTTCTCTAATACGATTGTACAACGCAAGTAGCATCCAGTCGTCCATATTGGATATAACGAAATCAAGGCAAAAGACGAAAGACGGGTCGAAAGATAACTATTCGCGCGCCTCTGAGAAACGAGAGAAAAAGTTGTCCAGAATCGCGTTTGGAGAGACGCGATGATCTCTCGAAACGTAAACAAATGATTAGCCAATCAGCGAGCGGCTTGTGAGAGACGAGAGACCAGAGACAACGACCAGAATATGGCCCCAGATCAACCCGGTAAGCTGGTAAAGTCATGCTTACTTTTTTCTTACTATCTTATTTGATAAGCAAGTTCCTTTGTTAATGGAATTCCTCCGGAAAGGACAATCAGCGCACCCGTGTACTGTGACACACTGCCGTTTGAGAACAGCAGTCAAAAACATGCGGCGCAGTTTGCTCAGCAGAGGCATCATTCCGCTCCACGATAATGCCCGCTCCATGTTATCAAGATCACAGCAGAATTGTTTGCCGAATTTGGTTGGGGAGTGCTTGACCACCTGCCTACAATCCGGACTTGAGCTTTTGCAATTTTCACCATTTCAATCCTCTGAAGAAACACCTCAAATAACACCACTATAAAGGCACCTTTTCATTTGATTGTACCTTAAACAATAAATGAAATTTGGATTTTTAAAACATTTGTTTCGAGTAAATAAAAATGAACAAATACAGTACTTGAATTTATATTATTATTATTCTGATATAGCCAATTTCTAACTACAGTCGACTCCCTATAACGCGGTAGATACGTTCCGCTTTATAAGAATTTCGCGTTGTAGGAATCCTCAAATACATGAGCCAATCACAGCCCGGCACGTGTGCAGTTTACGGACTATGGCTGTTTGAAAGGTTTTCTTCCATAAAATTAATCGATTCTAGACTAATTTCACTCAACATTTTCAAAACACTTATAATTTTTTGGTAATAATCCGTATAAACTATGCTATAAACAAAAAATTGTAGGATTACTTACCGAGTGTACACCGTTCGACGACGCCATTGCTTAACCTTGTTTTCGTCGCGGAGCGGCGCTCCGCGACCCCTTAACCCCTTAAGGAATGACAAAAGTTTTCTGAAAAGTTATTTTTTTGCGAAAAATTCGCTGAACTTTGGAGACATCATTAATAGAAATAATTTTTATGGCCGTTGAATAAGAAATGTTTTTCACAAGAAATGTATAAAATTACAGTACTGTATTAGACTTACAGTATCTAATTTAAGCCTATATATTGTACAGACGATAGTAAACTCAACTTACCCGCCTAAACTCTCCGTAGCGTGTAATTAGTTCAGCTGCTCGTCCACTATTGGTCCAGATTCGACCAATCTTGTCGCGACACGAGTCGGTGATGACGTTTTACCGCATTTTACGAGTCTCTTTTAGCGACTTTATACGAATACGGTCGCAATTTTTTCGCCGCGATATACGAATCCGTATTATATGAACACGCATTATAGGGGAGTCTACTGTATAATATTTCACACAGATTTGTGAGACCAATAACAAACAATGCATGATAACTTTATAAGTTCGAGTAGTAAGATCTTAGAAAAAGTTTGATATCCTCCTCGGGGAAAAACTTAAACTAAAATCATGTTGGTAGAAGTTTCACATATTTTATCACGTAAACACAAATCATGATTATATTAAGATGATGACAGAACCGTTGCTTACGAGATAAGGCAGATGCTATCGTATTTCGAGAATGCGCAGGAGGACAAAACAGTTTCTCGCGGTGGCCGGCAGGGGCGTTACTACACCCCTAAGCCTGAGTGTTGCTTACGGATAGAAAAAGCTCCCTAGTGTATTTTACATTTCGTACATTTTGTTGCTTATGAGCAACGTTCGTATATGTTTATTCTGATTTATACGAGAGAAAATGTGCAACGGAATTACGTACTAAATATATTTGCAATCCACTCGTTTATGGAAAACACAAGTGAAAGGAAATATTACTCCCTTGAAAAGCGTTATTTTATGAAACAATGCCTTTGTCAACTGGTGCTCCCGTTTTATATACTTAATCTCTGTAAAATGAAATGTCTTGTTTATCATAGCATATTATTCAATATAACAAATGTGTACTGTTTAATAAATTCTTTCGAACATGTAGACCAGTGTTTCTCAACGGGGGCGATATCGCCCCCATGTGGGCGTTTTTCCATGATGAGAGGTGATTAGTAACAATTTATATTTTGAAGGCGAAAAACAATTTTCTGGGCGATATAGTAAAACATTATATTAAGAATAATTAGATATTTTATTCGTTATATCATACAATAATTAAACAAATAACATTATACTAGTCACTAGTCTATTCAATGCAGTATGAATTTGGCGTTAGTCTTGACCCTCAGCATCGAAATTTTGAAGTAAAGGGGTCTTATTTTACGTAACGGTTTTATTGAGGGGGCGATGATTCGTTATAGGTTGAGAAACACTGATGTAGACAAAAACTAGAACAACAAAAATATATACACTATAATTCAGTCTTTGAAAAATATCTGGATATCATCAGTTTTTCTTAGGTTCTACACTCGCAAAACCTTTCTGCTCAGTGGTTTATTTTGTAATTTCTTTACTGGCTGGAGTTTCTCAAAGCTTTCCCAAAATTATCAAGTAGTGGATTTGGATACGGCTGTTCTGTTTTCATTTGCGTCATCCTCTTCCTGATCAATACTAATTTTCACACTAGTTAAATACCTACTTGTAGACGGTGTATATCTCTTTTTGGGCAAATTTCTGGGTTCAGGCTCCTTTCTTTTCAATCTTTCTGATATTCCTCAAAAACAGATGGCACATAGCTAGGTAAAAGCTTTTTTCGTGTTATGCTAACACTATAATTTGTGGGGAGAAAATGTCGACTACAAACTCCAGATGTTTCGGAATGAATCCAAGAACTGCCTTTTTTCTCACCCTCCCTTTTTATACTTAAGAGCCACTGTGTTTTCAACTGTGCTTCAGAAGGGAACTCATTTAAAGCAACACCTTTCGTATGTCCATTGCTTTTACACAATGGCACGCAGCAATAAACCATGCTCTGAAAAGGATCGAAATTTCTTTTATAATAAAAGAAATAATGCGGAATAAAAAATACCTAGGAATGCTATTAAATTTGTCAATTTCCTTTCGCATGGGTGAAAGTTTATAAACAAAATATATAAAGGTTACCTTAAATTTCAATGGATTTCACAGAACTTTAGCCAGGGAATACTGCCTTAGCTGGCATGCGTCCGTCTCCTTGAATGGCGATGTAGAGACAAAATTTGGCAACACTAAAGATCCATTTACACACAACAGTGACGTGCCGGCACAGTGCAGTGAATTTTTGCCTGTGGGAAATCGTTGACCTAATTTTAAACCACCCTGTCCAGACTCGTCCGTCACAGTGCTATGCGATGGCAGTGGCGTGACCGTACCGTGAAAGTACTGTGACGGGAACGATATTTTCACTGACGGTAAATTTTGTTTTCCAATGGATGACGAAAATTGAAGTGGTGCATCAACACCCTGTTCTATTTGATTTAGCTCATTCGAAATATATGGACATTGTAATGTAAGGGTACAAAATGAATATTTTCTCTGTTTTGTTTAATAAAATATGAAATGCATGTTGGGGCATTCGAAAATATTCAGAAAATATAGATTCATCATCTCAATTATTTATAAAGAGTATGAAACTCCCATTCTGTTGATATTTTTTGTCCATGCTTGATGTACCCACTTGCGGCGCTTTCTTGATCGCATTTCTTTTTCTTCTTCATCCAAACATATAGCTATCGTAGCCATTTCATCCTCGGAGAAGTCCATGACCACTCACTGACAGCACGGTCACGTCACTGTTGTGTGTAAATATGTACTCGTCACCAGGGGCGCCGCTAGCTATTTGAACGCCCGTGTGCAATACCGATTATGCTGCCCCCTGTTTAACTACGACTACCTAGGCTGAGCTTGCCAGTAAGGCTCTTTAGTGTTGTCTCATAAGGGAGTGAAAAAGGAAAAGAAATACTTTATAAAGAAAAAGTATTTATTATTACTAAGTTATTTTTGTTTACTTAAGTGTAAAACCATATAAATATTTATTTTACAGAAATTTAACTCTTCTTGCCTTTATCTTTGCGAAATCTGCTATCAATTTTCTTGTATCCAAGCTAAGATTTCGTGTTCAATTGAAACTATAGCTAAATTACTTAGTCTTTGCTGGTACAATGTTGATCTTAAATAGTTTTTTATAATTTTCAACTTTGAAAAAACCTTTCACCAAATGCAACTGTAACCGGCAATGTAAGTAATATTCTTAATTTTATTGCTGTGTTAGGAAATGTTGATATTAAGTCATTAGTAAAAAGATATTGTAATAGGGTTTGTGGATCATTAGACTGGTTTTCTGGAAAATGCAACTTTAAAGTATAGATTTCAATCATACAAATCAATACCGTCAATGTCTGTTTCACTACTCGAATCGTCTTTAAGCTTCAGATTTAAATGCTAACCCAGTTAAAATATGATTAATTATACTTAGACCCATGTCAGAAAAATTATTAACAAAATAATTGCAATTTGATGTGCGATAGAACTGTTCGAATGCGTACAAATACAAATTGAGAAGGAACTCTGTGGGGATTCCCTGTTATCGCCAGTCCTATCAACTTCTGTCATAGAGCACGACTATCGCTTTCGGGCGCCGCCGGATGCTTCAACCCGGACAGACGTTTCGCATTGCATCTTAATTCTGATAGATGCCAATAGAGGCGCTTTAACGCTATAATATAAATAAGAATATAATAATTGCGCGCCGGTCAGAATTTTTTTCTCCATGCGAAGACATATGCTATAAGTAGGGTGGGTATTATGACAATGACTTTGAATTTTACGTAACCGATCGCTCGATTTGCCGCTCCCTGGACGTGCCGCCCGCGTGCGGTGCACGCCTTCCACGCCCGCTTACGGCGGGCCTGCTCGTCACTGTGCCGTGATCGACGTCATTGTCATCAAACGGTCACTGTGCCGGCACGTCACTGTTGTGTGTAAATGGACCCTAAAGGATCCTCTTTTCGAAGCGAAAACTTCTGAATGCGAGCGCCTCTCCGTTATCTCGTAAGCAATGGACAGAATGTATCAATAAAATTCCATATCACTAAAACTAAAGAAAGCGAAAAAAATCGAAATTGTTCAAATGTTTTCATTTTCAGAAAATATATTTATTCATACTTCATCTTATTATAAATAGTTATTTTTAATTCTTTCGTTATAAAATTTTGCTATGATATATTCTCTAAATTAAAAGTAAAAATGTTCCAATCTACAGTAGTATTTCCATGTAGATTCCACATATAACAATAAATATGCGTTGAAAACAAATAGCAAGTAATCTACAATAATATGATTTAATTTCCTTTTAGAATTGTATCAAGAATAACATATAACATATATAATATGAAACATTCATCAGACGGAGGCATGCAGAGTCAACGTTTAAATTTTCAGTCGGTTTTCATCCGCTAGAGGTTCCGTATGATGGAAGCATTTGTTTTCGATTGGTCGTAGAGCGGAGATGTCGGCATTTCTGCAAGGCATTTTTCTCTCTTATTTCAATTTTTATATTATTTTTAAAATACGAAACAGTAACAGGAAGATATATAATCTCCTTGGGTAAACTTTTTTTTTTTACAAATGTAATTATTTTATTATAAGTAGATAAGTTATTTTGTATTTAATCGTAAAACATAATATTGCCGTTAAAATTTTTATATTATTTAATATTAGTTAAGCTTTCTATTCTTCCGTATAGAATTTACAAATAAATTTTAAAGCTATTATTGTCGTCAGTTTAAAGAAGAGCGGCGAATCAAATCGGAGAGAAGACGGGTCAAATCACGTGACTAGCATTGACCTATAAGAAACCGGAAATCGAGCTAATAAATAAATTCGTTCAGAGATCAGCTGTATATCTCCGTATGAACCAGGGGAAGAAGAATATAATAGATCAGCTGTATATGATGATTGCATGAATTCTTAGCGAAATCGAATTCAGTCAAGAGAAACTTAAATTTTAAAATTAAAAAATTTCAAATATATATCCAACTGCTTTAATTAAAGTACTCTATATATTTACAGTATTTAAATTAAAACTATATAAGAAATTGTCTTTATAAAGTAATATATGAATTTATCTATATTTTTTACTTACTTTATAAAAGAATCGGATTTCTTTTTAAACACATTTATTATATATATATATATATATACGTCGTTTCTATTAAACTAAGGATGTTCCTAATGATTTATCCCAAATGAGTATAGCGAGTTCTCATTTATCTTAGTGGAAATAACTGTCCACATTTCCTGCAATCTATTGCATTTGCTGATCATTCTATGATATTTGACCAATTTCTTGGTCTTTCATTTAACTTTCTCATTTTCAGAGATTTTCTTGGAGAATTTTTCTTCTACCTACATTATTTGTATAGTTAAAAAATAAATAAATATTTCTATTAGCTCAGTAAATATTAAAAATTAAAAATGTATGAAATGTAAAAATTAATCAGAGTAATTGAAGAAATAGAATCATAAATAATAATANGTGTTAAATTTTATTATAAAAGTTCAATACACAAGGAATTGTATATATACATTAAATGTAAATAAGTCAATAGCTGATAGTGATTTTATAGGCATTTTTATATTGTGCTTTTTATTTTGTGATATCTGCTTGATTTTTCTGCATGAAGATTGTTAGAAATATGACTACCATATTTACTCGCATATAAGACAACCTCACATCTAAGACAAGGTGTGACTTTAAAGATCAAAATAAAGAAAATTAGATTTATTAATACAATTCTAATTTTATTTCGCTTAATCACAAGTAAAATATCAAATGAATGTAAATGCACACATTGTCCCACAAAAATTACTGGCATTTTAAACTTTAAGGAAAAATCTTGTAAAATCAACAATATAATTTGTTCATGTAAAGCTGGACAATGTTAAGAATTGGCAAAAAAGGTTCCCCAGCCGATTACACTTATGAGTTTCTCTGAATTCTGATTTCCGAATAATCATCTGTTTTCACATGGGAATGGATTAAAACTTATAAAGTTATATCATGCTCCCATGTGATTTTGGAATTTCAACCTGAAATTCAATTCAAAAGCTTTGCTTTTCCTATTGCTATTCATCTTTACTGCTGACAATATACAAGAATGATTCAAATGACCCAGATAAAATACTTATTTTTTAAATACAAGAGGGTAAGGCCCTGTACACACTAGGTGTTTTTCAACGCACGTTTAACGCCGAGCTAACGCGCGTTAGCTCGGCGTTCGACGAGCGTTAGTTCGGTGTTTAGCACTGGCTCAGTTTGGAAATGGACGAGAAAGTAATTGATTGTGTGTGCTCCTCCATCGTCGCTATAAGGCAGCACATATATCTCAAAGCGCCCATAAAGTGCCCGCAAAACGTGCGTTTTAACAAAAATCTATAAACGCGCGTTTAACGCGCGCTTGGCGTTTGAGTGTGTACGGCTACATAGAACTCTTGGTTCTTTAAAACGCGCGTTGAAAAACGCCTAGTGTGTACAGGGCCTAAGCATCTGGTAAAAAATGCAAATACACAGTTCACAAAATTTTTTGCGAAAATGCAAAGAATCTTTTGCTTGCATGTATAAGACAACCTAGGAATTTGAAGCTGTGATAAATGAATAAAAACCTCTTCTTATATGAAAGTAAATACAGTATATATCCCCAGATTTACTTTTCAAATTAATTTATTTTATTCTCAATATATGTCCATTTCTTTTATTTAAAAGAGTAGACTACATTTGATAAGTGAAGTGAATTATATTAAGCAGAGAAAAAAGAATACAGTAGAACCTCGAAAACTCGTCCCTCGATAACTTAGCACTCCGGATAACTGGTCCACACCTTGGCAGGGAGAAAAAATCCTTAGTTAATTAATTTTCATTATAGACAGCTTTATAAAAGTATAAAAGCTCTCATAAAGTATTTTTCTGAGGTCTGTCTTATCAGGTAAATTACTGTACACAGTGTATTCATTAATTTTCATTTTCATGTAGTGGCTCTATGCCTTCATAAAGGACGTACTTTTCCTTTGTTTAAGGGTATTTGGGCAGTTTATTCTCTGTTATATTCTGTACAAGTAAATACTGTACAAGTACAGTACAGTATTTTCTGAGGAAATACTCGTACTTATTTTTTTTAACCCCATTCCCGATAACTCGGCATTTTCACAAACTCGGCCACCCTTCGGTCCACATTAGGTCGAGTTTTCGAGGTTCTACTGTACAAGTTTATTATTGATTTGTATTATTTTAGTAAAATGTTTATTTATTAATAACTAATGTCTGTTTTAATATTTTTATTCATAATAAGTAGCTACTTTATAATGCATAAAATATATAATACAGTATTCTATATTATACTGATATGATTACATATATTTATGTTTACTTACTTTATACTGTACTAATAAAGTAATTTTGTTCTAATTATATTTTTTAAAAATATCTTTTTAATAGAATATTATTAATTTAATAAAATATCACATAGATTATAAAGTTTTATCAATATGAAGTTTATATGAATTTTCTCAAAATTATTTATTTTCCAAGATAAACATTTCTATTGATATATTTTTTAGAACTGATTGTAAAAGATAATACAAAGATAGATTATGAACTCAAAAAATTTATAAATTTTATAACAAAAAATTAGATAAAAAGGTTCAGTAGACTAATGTCTAGATAATTTTAATAATGTTTCATTATTTCAATTTACACATTTCAAATTAGTTCTAATGTAATTTTTTGGAAGATTTTTTACCATAAAATATGCCTATCTGCATCAAAATTAAAAATATATATTTTTAAATAATTTGTGTTAAGATATGGCCAGAAGATGATTTTTTTAAGATTATGGCATTTACATTATTATAACAATTCTGATAAATCCACTTAAAAATTGCTTTCTTAATATATTTAAAATGTGTACTAAAATATTTTATAATTGATTAAAATTTATGATTCATATGTATAATTATCTGTTATTGACAAAACATTTCTATAAAAATATAATATCCACAAGTTTCCAGAGAAAGTTCATGTGTTTCCCATACTGTGGTGCCACTGTCACTTCAATATTAAGATACTGCAAGAACTGCAGAACTACAGAATTGAGAATATAATTGATTTTGAAATTACTAACAAAAATTCATTCATAACACCCACTTTGTTAGTAATTGTAAGGGTTTTTATATTTTAAATTATAAAGAGAGTACTGTATTTTCAATCATTTTTACACAAGTTTAAATTTTTTATAATGTAAAGAAAAAACCTACTTGCATCATGAGGAAATATATTTTAAAACTGATAAAAATTTAAAGTAAAATTAAGAAAACCTAAATCCTATTTTTTTTTATTTTTTTGTTTCTATAAAAAATTGGCAAAATTGGCTTATGTAATTTTACTAATATTCCACTGTTATTATCTATCAAGAAATATTTATATTGCCATTTAATTTATAAAGTAATCCAAAACATTCATAGAATATCATAGAATTAAGTTTAATGCAAAATTTTCGGATTTTTGCATAGTTTCTTAAAACTACAAACTTGTATTTTCTAGTTTGTTCTCAGATGGACAGTTGTTTTTACAAATTAGTACTATAAAATTGTGGAATAATGACATGAGAGAATGGCCACCTTTGGAATATTCAGCTATATTTGAATTTCTTATTAATATCTGCCTATGATTACCAAGAAATGCTTAATTATAAGAGTTTTGACTCTTATAATTACTTTTAATTGATAAAGTAGGTGAGGAAATTTTAATTAATAAATTGTCACAAAACATTTGTGTCCTTAAGACAAATGTGTAGCCATCACAAACCTTATCTGCAAGTAATCATTCTGTATGGACTTGTGTGTCTAATGATGGCAAAGTTATTTATCTAGTTGAATGCACATGCATGGCTGGTTACTCATTCTCTTCTTAAATTTTCATCATGTGGAAATGAATGTAACTGGAATGGTTGAATACATGGACAATCTCGATACATCATGTTTTCATGTACAATACATCACATACAGCTTCAAACCACTTATACAGAACTCTCTGGCTATATGGCAGCCAACCACTACACAATATCTACCTGATAACCTGATATGATTTTATAAGGCATGTCACCAATGAAAAACTAAAAATTGCAGACTTACATTTACAACTAGCAGTATCTTAATGGCTGCTGAGACATACACCCTTGTGTGGCAGAATTCAAAAAAGCATTCTGAAACTTGTGGATAGATTATATATGACTAGTATGAAATATTTTATTGTTCCTTTATAGATTTTCAATACTTTCATTTGAAAGAATATCTAAATTAAATTAAAAATAAAGTTATCGCAATCTGTTCTATGGGTTCTAAAAAGGTCTTTTAATTTGTTTCCCATGGATCAGTTAGATTTGCATTGGGATGCAAACAGATGATAAGCAGTCAAGTTCAATATATCCAGACCAAATCACTCATTCCAGAAAATTCAATCTAGATTTGAACCTGAATTTCTCATAATGGCAAATGCATGCTGAAGTGACCATTAATTAATATAATTACCGTACTGTATTTTTATTTGATTGTTATAAAAATATAGTTAAGAAAAATATTGTATTAATTGAATTATTAACATATCTAAATCTTTTTCTAATGTTATTTCATATAACATAGAATTAAATTATAATACAGTAATACCCTGAACTTACGCGATAGGTGGGACCGAGCGATAACCGCGTAAGTCAGGGTATAATTTCGCAATTTATGTAAAATCCAAGTCGGATGTATGTAATAATAAATGTTCTCGTTAATCTTATCTCATCTTTTGATTCGTTCACGGTTACAAGAAATCATCACATAGAGTCTCTCAAGTCTCTATGTGATGATATAACAAATACAGAAATAAATAACACAAAATAAATTGTAGCTATGTGTCGATTCTGTGCGACACGTCCGAACATGTAAGCTGAACAATAGTGTGGGGGGAGTGAGTAATCAAGAGTTGCATGGTGCTCAAACAAAAGACGAATCGATGAGATTTGAAAATTGCGTAACTCCGGGTTCACTTAAGTCGAGGTAGTATAAGTCAAGGTATTACTGTATTTAGGAACTGTTAATTTAATTGAGTTATAAAAATATGTATAAAAACGAAAGGTGTCATAACTGAAGCTATCTGATATTTCTAATTTGTAATACTCTGTAGAAAAAGTATTATTGATGTAAGAAAATAGTTTGAAATTTGTTTTTGTAGATGTGGATGTGGCAGGAGTGCTTCCACACACATTGTTCAGACATTACAACCACAGCCGTCCTTAGTAGTACCTCCAAATTTCTGTAGTGATGATTCTTCCCAAACATCTGGTGATGAACATTGGAGTTCATCCAGGCACACAGCACTGAGCCCAACTGATGCCTATGGCATAATTGAATTTTTAGGAAGCCAGCATCCTTTAAAAGCCCGAGTAAGATTTTCATATTAATAATTAAATAAAATGTTGAAAATAGTATGATTTTATTAAGTTATATTTTTCAGTTCATTCGCCTAAGTTATGATACAAGACCAGAAGTTATTTTAAAACTGTTAACTAAACAATGGAATTTGCAATTGCCAAAACTACTTATTACAGTTCATGGAGGAAAAGCTAACTTTCAGCTTCAGCCAAAACTGAAATCAGTACTTCATAAAGGTTTAGTAAAAGCAGCAAAAACAACAAGAGCATGGATATTTACAGCTGGGACAAATACTGGTAAATTTACTTAATTTATGTAGTTATTGAACAGTTCAGAAGTATACTTTATATATTTTAGGTGTAATGAGACATGTTGGAGATGCATTACTTAATGAGCGGACACCTTGTCTAAGAAGTCGTGTGGTAACTATAGGTATAGCTCCTTGGGGAATTATTCAAGATCATCAGCAATTACTCAGAAAAAATGTATGAAAGTTGAGATTCTTACTTTATATAATTGGTTTTTTTATTAAAGTGTATAAAATAGTTTGATTAGTCAGAACAAAATATTAAAATATTGATATAAAAAAATTTTTAAGGTTGTAGTGCCATATTACAGTATTTCTTCTCCAAAGAGCCGATATGCTGTATTGAATAGCAATCACTCATATTTCCTATTGGTAGACAATGGTACAGTTGGAAGATATGGTGGTGAAATTTCATTGCGAAAAAGATTGGAGAAACACATTGCAAAACAAAAAATTTATGCTCGTAAGTTATATTTAATTATTTTATAATTTGATATTTTAATAAATCAAAGAGAGTCAATTGTTTCTTAGTCAATTCAGGTAGCAATATGGAAAGTGGTGGCATTCCAGTAGTATGTGTTATAGTTGAAGGTGGACTGAATACTATTCGAACTGTCTTAGAATATGTTACAGATTCTCCTCCAGTTCCTGTTGTTATTTGTGATGGAAGTGGGCGTGCTGCAGATTTACTTGCATTTGCTCACAAATATCTGCAAGATGACAAGTAATGTAATCCATTCATAATTTTGTTTTACTTTAAAGTGATATTCAGTATATTGATGTTATAAAAAGTAGAAATTTAATTAATGATTAAATATTGAAAGAAAAACAATTAACTATTTTTCAGTTCATCTGTAATACTATATTATTTCTTTTATTGGGATAAGAAATTTAAATTTTTATAATATATTTTTATTGTAAATTCTTTATCTTTATTGTAATATCTTTAATCATTAGTTCTTAATGTATTATATGATTATTTGTAAAATTATGACTATTTCAGTTTTTGACATTTATATAAATCTGTCTAAATTTATTTTGTATATCTTTAATCATTAGTTCTTAATGTATTTCTTAATACTGTATGTTCTTACTATGTTATATGTAAAAAGAATTGTCTTAAGTTTCAAATATTTATCTTTACTAAATATTTAGCAATTCTAACATTAAAACAATTAAACTGTTGAATAATTAATATATAATATCCAAGTTATAAAGTCAGCTCTTAACTTTTTAGTGACTATACAGTATATTCACTAAAAAAATCAAGATTCAAACATAAAATGCTCTTTGAATTTAGATGGAGATTCTAAACAGAAAAAATATTTTTGTATTTTATGAAAATTGTTAAAGCATGGACTTAGGAGAAAATTAGATTATTTCAAATCCAAATTAATAAACAATTAAAGAAAGAAAATACTGTATATATGTTTAAGAATTCTTAATTATTTTATGCAATTATTGAAATTTTTCATTCAAAATATTAAGTTAAACTTGATATATAACAGAATATTTAATGATTAAGCCCTATATAAAATTTCAAAGGTTTTCAATATTTCTGTGCACTATCAGGATTTAAATGAATATTAATTATAAAAGGCAAAATATCAATATTTTCAGAGTTAATGAGGGGATGCCAAGGCTGCAGCACTGAAGTCCAAACCTGTACAGATGTCAAGACCAGAATCTGTATAATAAAATTTTACTTACTAAGTCTAGTATGTACATCAAGGTCTTGTCTTACAACAGTAGGAATGAATTCGTGTTTTTATAGATGACAAATAATTAGGTTAATCCTTGGATGCACAGGAGTAATTATGACTATTAATGCACATGCTGGCTATTTTTATTATAAAATGTATTATGGAGTAAAAGTAATGATAAAAAAACTTAGAAGCAATTTTCTGCAGAAAAGATTATCAAGATGAAATGAAAGAATGAGGACACAAAGAAAGCAGAAAAAAGCTGTATGTGTACAGTATGCAAGTTGTGTAAAAGTAAAACTGCCACTGAGATGTTCAATACTATCTAACAAAATCAAAACCATAATGGGAGGGTAGTAAATGCTGTTTCTTTTACATCATACCTGCTGACATGCAACCTCTGCATAAAACAAAACTATACTAAAATTTCAAGTGCAGAAAAAGAGAATGCAATAAACTGAGAATGTCATGTCCAGTGTGCAATTTGTAAAATTTCTAGAGAGGGATGATTACTCGATATATGTCCAGTAAGTTTATATTATCTTACTTTACTATTAGGAGTGAGTGATACAAAGATTGTGGCAATAGTACTACTATAATGAGAAAAGAATTGCAGATAGCATGCGTATATGTATTGTACCTAATTTTGAATCACTGTAAAACATAAAAGAAACTCCAAAAAGACACTACTAAGCAACTCGCCACTGGTTTCTAGTTCAGGGAGAGATCATCTAGATCTAGGTACATTTATCTTAATCATTCCTAAATATTGCAATAATAACAGCAATAGGTAAGCAAACAAATTTAAAAGAAACGAGCACTATCAAAAAGTAAAATGAAATGGTTGCTGACTTTATGTACTCCATGTGGTGTATGTTGATAAAAATTCATACACACAGTTACACTTATAACTTTGCAATTTGTGAAAAAATCAAATTTATAGGTTTACAAAATTGTAAAATTTTCAACGCCTACAAATTTGATAAGAGGGAGAAAATGAAGCTGTTCTCAGTTAGGATACTTGCATTTCTGCAGACCCAAGAATATGTAAGGTAGAAGGGGAAATTCTACCAAAATCTTCCTTTCAAATTGAATGGTCATGTCAGAATAAAAGCTATGGAGGCTTCCCACACCTCTTAATGTGGAAATCAGTGATCTATCTTGATAGCCCTGGGTGAATATAGTATATACTTTATCAGAAAGTAATGTTAAGAATAAAATTACAATATCAGCTTATGCAAATCAGCTTACAATTGAAACTATATACAGTTATATATATATATAAATAACTATATGACATTATCTAACAAAATATTGATTTAATTTCTATATATCAATTAAATTAATTTCTGTCTACGTTCAATTTGCTGACTTTACATGTAGAGCCATCTATTGGCAAAAAAATCTTTAAAAATAATAAACTAAATATAATTCATACAAAAAAGGATATAATTTAAAAACAAATAATATATTCACTTAATTACTGTGACAATGATATAGTGTGAAGTAGACAATGATATAGTGTGAAGTATCATTACTGTGATGGGTAGCACAGGGCACTCATGTGCATGGAGTCAAAAATGTTACACTGCAAAAACTATGTGTGTATTTAATTTTCCACATCTAACAGCGCTTGGGTTTTTTCATTTCTGAATGGTACTTTTTTAATTCTAATAAGTGCTCACCAGTGGCCAAGCAGATAAAACCACTGAACACTGGTTGTGGGCTTGTGCATCTCCAATGGGCTGGCCACATGGAGTTTTTAAATGTTTCCCTCACATTAGTAACACATAAATAGGAGCCAGTTTCCCACAAAAGTCCTCTTGTGAGGCAACTCCTCAGCAGATTATCCATGTGTTGCATTGCCATAACCAAATAGTGTAAACCAAACTAATTTTAATAATTTTTCTATAAACTCACTATTCACAAGGATATAGTTTATAGGCAGTTTGATAATGTTCTTAAAATGGATTTTATGGCATACATTTTTTTTTTTTTTTAAATTTACAAGTAATAATGCCAGGTGTAACAATTACTGCAATGGGTATATAAACTTGGGTGATGCTAGGTGTAACAAGCTAGTTATTTATATATACAGTTCAAAACTTAAAAAGGAAATTAAAACCTAAAAATACAGGTTAAATTTGATACAACTTCCTATAAAACCACAGATAATTATTTTTCAATCTTTTAATATCAAATTAAACAAATAACTAGTGTCAAAAAATAAGTTTATCATTAAAAATTTAATATGGCATATAAAAGCTTCCTGCAGATGTATTTTCAATATATTTTAATTTAAAATTGTAATAATAAATATGTTTAATAATCTGAAACCTTGTCGTAAGTCTTCTTTGTTGCTTAAACACTCTGTAGTGTAATAAATTCGAACACTTGGCATTCTTTCATCTTTATTTTAATTTAGTTGAAGGTTTGGGAAAGAGTAGGAGGTTTAGGAAACCATTCAAATCCCGTGCATTCTTGTATCTTTTTCCCATATTTTTAGTGTTTAAACAACAAAGAAGACTTACGACACAGTTTTGCATTATCAAACAATTTTACAGAAACAGAAATGGAGAACTTAGTCCTACGAAGAGAAAATGCATACAACCCAACATCAAGACAACAAATACAGGAAAAAGATACAAGAATTCACAGGATTTGAATGGTTCCCTAAACCTTCTACTCTTCCCAAACCTTCAACTAAATTAAAGTAAAGATGAAAGAATGCCAAGTGTTCAAATTTATTACACTACATAGTGTTAAAGCATCAAATAATAAATATGTATTTTTTTTATCATGTTTATACAAATTATTTAAAATATCATATACAAGTACTTGTCAAAAATTTAGATTATATCTATAAATATAGATATTGTTATGCATTTTCTACAGAAATATGATAGCTGAAAAATCATGTCTTGCAAATACAGCTATGGACACTATATAGAAGAACATAATTATATAATGAAATACAAAGTGATCCTTTGAAAAATTAATCACACATAGAATAATACTGTTCTTTCTAAAAAAAAAAAGAAAAAAAAAACAGAATATGCACTTTTGTGTTTCAAAATATTAGGAATAAGAATGGAAATCAGTTGGAACTGTTTTATTTCAAACAACATAATATTTGGATACAGTCAGTATTTAGTAAGGACTCCCTAAGGATTTAATTATGGTATGAATTATACAAGTCAATGGCAGTCATTGGGTATCCTGAGGCTCCAAGCCTGTTTTTTAGGTCCTGCAATGTCTGGGGTTTCAGTTCATTCAGTTTCTTTCTTTGCAATATTATAGAAATTCTCTATGGGATTTGCATCTGGGAATTTGCAGACCAGAGTAAAACTTGAATTTTTATTATTATTAACCTAAGCAATGGTTGATGTTGATTTGTGTGATTGAGTAAGATTGTATTTAAAAACAAATTTGTCACTTCCAACAAAGTTTTCTGATGATAGTATCATGAACATTTTGACAATTTCTTCATACACTTGATAATTCACAGTGATATTGACTATGCATAATTCCCCTACTCTTCAGCACGTACGCACCCCACACCATGATACTTTGTGAAAATTTTAAACTTTACTTGCAACAGGTGGAACTATAGGTTTCATGCTTTCTTCATCATACATGAGGTCCATGTCACCAAAGGAGATAACAAACTTTGATTCATCCAACTTTGATTTCTAAAAAAAATGACTGCCACTATGCATATACTGTATGGTAACTGAATGTGCAATATTGTTTTTACTAAACAACAACTGCCGGTACCATTTACCAGCTACCAATATTTTTTCATGCTATCTGATTGTGTAGTTCATTCCAGCTGAAAAGTAGCCCTGGTTGAACCAACTTTCAACTTTCCGGTGTTCTCTGCTCACAGCATTGTGGCCATCTTTTTTGCTTACAGAATTGAATTGTGGTTTAATGGCTGGAATGTGAGATTGGAATCCCAATTCCCATAATCTATGCCAGTGAACTCCAAACTTTTTTGATCACATACCCCTAAGAGAAAAATAATTATAAGTTGTACCCCTATAATATAATATAATGCCTGCTAAATTTCCCACTACCCCCAATTTGAAATTTTTCCTTATATGATCACAAGTGATCATGAGCCTACTTCTTCGAGACGATGACTGTAAGATTAGACAAGGCACTGCAGACAGGACACACATACAGTATTTTGAAGGGAAACTTGGCGTACCCCCAAGTATCACTTTGCATTTCCCTTGGGGTATGTGAACCCCACTTTGGAGACCACTGATCAATGCTATGAGATATTAGCTTGTGCATTGTTTCACACTTTGCATAACTTACAATTGACATCAGCCTGTTTTAAACTGTAATTTTTGCCAATGCCTTTCTGAAGTTTTTCACTTTGCAGCCTGAATTTTTTTCATTATTTTCCTCTGTTGTTTGCATAAGCTTTGACACTGATGATTGTGAAATATTGAGGGTTTTGACAATATTTACCTACTTCCAACCTTTAGCAGTTATATGTTTAACAGAATCTCTTGTCTTTGAAATATTCTACTTTAAATTACCTCCACCGATTCAAGTTAAATTTGTTCTCTGATATGTTAGCTTAGCATGTGTAGCATTTTGATAATAGCAAGCTTATTATTACTGTTTTCTCAACGGTTAAAATGTGTACAAAAATCAAAAGTCCTGCCAAAGGCAAATTGTAGTGTTATTCATTTTCTAAATGCAAAGAAAGTTTGTCCTGTAGAAATTCATAAACAAATTACAGAAGTGTATGGTGATCACATTATGAATGAAGCAAGTCACTCAAGCTGTGCTTCAGAAATTTGGCTGGAACATTTTCTATCATCCACCATACAGTCCTGACTTGGCCCCAGTGACTTTCACCTCTTTCCCAAGCTGAAAGAGTTTTTGGGTGTATTTGGAACCTTTTTGAATAGATGAGAGGTGAAAGAAGTTGTCACTAACTGGCTGAAAGAACTGACAGTGGAAGACTAACATAAAGGAATCTAAAAACTAGTGTTGTGCTACAACAAGTACTATAATTGAAATGGTGACTATGTAGAAAAGTAATTGGTCTTGTACTAATTACTTAATAAAACTTTTTTCCTATCATTACTGTTTTTTTCCTTTTTTATAACCAAACATTCTTTACTTTCTGAATGCTCCTCATATAAACTTTGTTTTTTCAAAAGGTTACATATATATTCATAATTCATTTTTTGTTCAAAAGTGAATTTTGTATAATTTTGTTATAATTTCTTGATTTCATACTAATGTATATTTGAATAATATATTAATAAATTAAATTTAACTATGAAAAATAAATCATTATGTTCTAATAACAATATAAATGTTTTAGTAATGCTGTGTTGGAAAGTGTACGGGAACAATTACTTGCTACTATTGAGAAAACATTTAAACTATCTCGTGAGCAAGCTGAACAACTCCACATAGAACTTGTACAATGTGTTCAACATAAAGATTTGGTAATTTAATTTTTAAAAATATTTTTTTAAATATTTAAATTTTAAATAATAATCTTTTACCTTTTCAATTTATTTATTATTAGATAACAGTTTTTCGTATGGGAGAAGGTCCCTGTCAAGAACTGGATGAAGCTGTTCTCACTGCTCTTCTGAAAGGTTATTTAACATAATAAATTTATTTTAACATATACTTTATATATACAATATACTATAATACTACTGTCAGAGGCAAAGCTATGGGGTCATCTTGTCTCTGTTAGTCAACAAAGTCATTTCACCAAAAAATTGTGTTTTTTGAATGAGATTCAGAGAGTCCTTGTCACATTTTTTTGTATAGCTTCTACATTTTCAAAAGTTTTTCCTTCAACTCAGTTTTCAGTTTCAAGAAAAGGAAAATGTAAGTGTATATTGCAAAAATAAATTGTGATTGAACCTTAAATCTGAATAATTTTATTCCACCATCAAACTTTTTCTGAAAGTATTTTACAGTCAATTTAGTTTCATAATGACATAATTGGAACAATAAGCAAAAGATCACACCTGAAATATCTTACAAAAATTGAAGGAGTGTAGTGGATACCATTATATTACAGAAATGCAAGCATTATCATTGTAAGATACCATCATTGTTGAATAAACAAACACAAGTTCCTCATGTAAATGTATTGGTTTAAGTTATATAAAGAACCTGTGGAATGTATGAGGAATATATTCCAGAAGAGAAAGGCATCAGAAACTTTGTTTCTGTCAACTGGCTTTGGTCCATCATATTTTAGCTGATGAAGAGGAATTGGACTTTGCCTCCCATGTTTTCTGAGATTCACTTCATGTCAGATATCATTACAGAATGTCTGATTGATGAATAACTATGATGAACTTTCTGAAGTGACATTTAACCAACATGCACCCTTAGGTTCACCATTAGGTCATCAATAGCCTTTTTCCTAAAGAAATATGCTTCTTTTAGGTGATGTATTTGGAAGAAATACTCCCTATTCATATAATATAGAATAAATGGATTCTTCTTTGCTGATTTTTAATGATGTCAGACCACTGTCTTAGACTGTATATCTTGCACCTGTCTTATTTTACATTGTGTAGAATGTCTGAGTCTTTTACAAGAAGGCCTCTTTGCTTCTTCTGCATCTTCAATATTGTTTTTGTTTCCAGTAGCAGGACTCTTATTACTTATTGTTTCTCTGTCCCTGGTTACCTGTATAATTAAGTTATAAAATAACTTGTAATAGTATCATTATTACACACACCTCTAAGCCAAATATAGTTAAATAAATAAATTAACTAGGCCTATAACCTGCAAATGCTGGTACTTTGGGAACAAAATGGTATATACTGTACATGCACTTACCATTATCTTTGTGAAATATGGAAAGTGTTATAGAAATGCCAATTCAGATAACTCTGAGTCATTAGAGCCATGAAGAATGTATTCTGGACACTTGTTGTTGTCCAGATCACTGAAAACATCAACTTCTTGTAAATCACGGGATGTGCAAGTGGATACTTCTTGGTGGCAGCTAATTTATGTGTCACTTATCATTATGTTTCTGCTACAAAAAACCACTGGCATTTACTGCCAAGTCTTCCCTTGCCATCAATTGAGTAAATTGACAAATTATACCTCGTTTATATTGTAGTGCTACACAAAGTGGCAATAGTGGCCAAGTATCACACAATAGAATACATGGTGATGGCACTTACCATTATATTTCCTAAGCAGCTTATTTTTGTAAAAAGAAATCCTTCTTGGAACTTATTGGGATACCTTATATATATATGTTATGTTACCAGGGCAAAGTCTGAAGGATCAGCAATCCTAGGATTACCTACACAAAGTTTAGATTTCCAACAGTATTTTATCCATTGTCTGAAATTGAGTTTTTTTTTTCAAACTTTATCTGAAAACAAGTTCGGTAAACTTAAGATTACCTAAGGAGGTCAAGATGATGTATGAATTTGATATTTTTGTTTGGATGTTGCTTACTTTATTAGGCTGAATAGGTATGAGATAAAAATATAAGAGTGTTTTGTACAACACTCTATTGGAAAATGAACCTTACTTATAAGAATTGAATTATATCAGTAAAAGGAAACAAAAATTCAGTATATTACTAAAAAACTATCTTATTCTAAGACTTACTTATTAGCACAAGAGTTTGAATTATGGCATCCAGAAACACACAAACGTGTGTTTTCACATTTGTACGTATTTGTTGTGCACTTTTTCATGCAAATTGACACTTGACAAATCCTTGCCCACTACAAGTGGAATTATGATTGTTGACCTTAGTTGAGTACTCTTTGTCAAGGATGTCTTCCATTTTTAAAAAGTTCTTAGGATATTCTTGGATATAGTTTCTTGAGAAAAGAGAAGAGATTTTTCTGTTTTTTATCCAAACTTTGTATAAGCCATCATCAGTCAACTCCAGATCCAATCCTATAATATTTTCAGTGCTCCTTCTGATTAGTCAAACTTGGTATGGCACAATTAGATATACCCATATCCATTTTTGGAAATTTCTTATCATAAACTGATATAATTTTTTCTGACATGTTTTAGTTCTTATAAGATTCATTCTTTAATAAAATGTTCTATATATCTATTGTTCAGTATTAATTTCATATTATAATATTTTAGTTGACTTTATACATTATCTACTTATATTTTTTTTAAAATATTGCAAGTACAGTCGACCCCCCTATAAGATATAGATACGTTCCATTCTTTAGGAATCCAATTTCTTACGAGTCCTTCCAATAACAGCCCGACACGTGTCAAGTTTACGGACTACGGCTGATTGAAAGGTTTTCTTCCATAAAATTAATCGATTCTAGACTAATCCGACTCAACATTTCCAAAATACGTATATTTTTTTTGGAAATAATCCGTATAAACTACGCTATAAACAAAAAATTGTAGGATTACTTACCGAGTGTGCACCATTCGACATCGCCATTGCTCAAGCTTGTTTTCGTCGCGGAACAGCTCAGCAAACCGCGGCCGATTTCTAATAACTTATTTTTCTGCGAATAGTTCCTTGAACTTCGGAGACATCATTAATATAAATAATTTTAATCGCCGTTGAATAAGAAATGTTTCTTTCACAAGAAATGTATAAAATTACAGTACTGTATTAGACTTACGGTACCTAATTTACATACTGTACAGACGATAGTTAGCCTAAACTCTCCGTAGCGTGGCGCTACGCGGCGGAAAATATATATACTGTATAATTATAACAAAGTTACAATAAATTAAGTTAATATATAATTATATATACAGTACCTAATTTATATATAATTAATATATAATTATATGTACAGTACCTAATTTATATATAATTTATATAATACTGTCCAGACGATAGAAATCTCTCCGTAGCGTGGCGCTACGGACGGCGGGAAAGTAGTTCGGCTGCCCGATGACGTTTGAGGTAATTATAGGGGGTTTTTACTGTTTTTTACGGATACCGGTCACAATTTTTTCGTAGTTTTATAGGAATCGTAATTATAGGGGGGTCGACTGTATATCTGCATTAGCAGCTCTAAACATTAGAAATCTATTGTATGTACACAGAACTCAAAGACTGTCTTGTCTCAAAAATTATAATAAACCATAGAAACAATAATAACTTAAAAAATAAAAAAGATCTAAATAGAATTAAATGTATAAGTATGAGAATCCACGAAACCTTTTTATAACAGTGTTGTCTCCGTAACAAACTTCATGAACGTTTTCGATTTCCATCAAGGTCTGCTTCAGGTGGTGACTAAATGATGTCTCCCCTTGACCGTTGGAACAATGACACCCGAGATGTAAATAATTGCATGTATCATGTTTCACTCCTCTGCTTGTTCCAGTTTGAATTCTTCAAACAAGTACCTCCACACCTGCGCGATCATTTCTCTGTCTTTAAAGTTGATGCAGGTGCCCCCAATGTTGGATTGTTATTACTCAACGCAGTGTTAAGTTATTAGAAGTCGTTTTGTGAAATAAAGTATCTATTAAGCAAATTACAGTGAATGTGCTAAGTTGCAATTACAAATAATATTGAAAAGAATTTAAAATTATTTATGATGTAAAAAATTAAATTGCTTATAATATTTTGTATTGAAAAATTAGGTCAACACTTACCAGCACCAGATCAACTTCAATTAGCCTTAACTTGGAATAGAGTTGATATAGCCAGAAAAGAAATTTTTATTTATGGTCAAGAATGGCCTGTAAGTTTTCAGTTTATAAATAAAATTAAAAATACTATTTTAATTAAACTCAACTAAAGATTCAATATAAGTTATTAAAAATTGTTTATTTTTAAAGGCAGGTTCTCTGAATCAAGCTATGATGAATGCTTTGATATTAGGGAGAGTTGATTTTGTTAAAGTTTTGTTAGAAAATGGAGTAAGCATGCAAAACTTTTTGACCATTTCTCGATTGGAGGAATTGTATAATTCAGTAAGTATTTTGAAATTGATATACAGTTATAGCCAAAACTTTTTGACCATTTCTCGATTGGAGGAATTGTATAATTCAGTAAGTATTTTGAAATTGATGTACAGTTATAGCCATAAAGCATATATCTAAGCAGGTTTTTCAACAATTTTCTATATTGTGAGAACCTTAATGATGATGATGTGATAAGCAGTTGCCACAATAATAATTAATACAAATATCAATTAAAAGATAATTTAATTTGCATTAACATATCAGTACAATATATAAAAATCATCACATGCAGTATATCTAAACTAGAGCTCCTTTGTAGAGTTTGTTTCATTTCACAAAATCAATTTCTATATTCATGGAATGTTATTGACTTGACTTGAATTTTATTTATATTATTAAAATAAACATATTTAATAATATAAATGAATGAGTAGTTATTTATTGTGACATTGTCACAATGCCAGGCTGCAATTTTTAATCACATTTTTAATTTATTTAATTAAAATATACCATATTTACTCACATATAAGATGAGGTTTTTATTCATTTTTCACTGCTTCAAAAACCTAGGTCATCCTATATGCGCAAGTGAAGGATTCTTTGCATTTTTGCAATAATTTCTGTGAACTGTGTATAGTTTATGCCGCCATTATAGATCTACAGTCTATTTATCATAAATTGGCACTGACTGTATACAAATTAAGACATGCCCCCTTTGTTTATTGGTTTAATTCTATGTCTATCAATTAAAAAGCGTGTTGCATCTCATTCGTCCGCAGAAAATAGTTCCTCGTTATTTATAAAATCATTAATGAAATACAGGTCACTTGGCAATGATTATAAATATAGTTAATTCATATTAGTGAAGTTGTTATTTTTAATGAATATTAGCACATTCTGAATCATTAAAAATAAACTTTTCCAGTCATGCACATTATACTGTTTTGGTTTTCATCACGTATTTGATAATATTTTATTTCTGATTAAATGAAATAAAATTAGAATTGTATTAATAAATCTAATTTTTTTTATTTTGATCTCTAAAGACACACCTTGTACTATATGTGAGATCGTCTTATACGCGAGTGAATACAGTATGACCTTCATCTCAAATTAGTAATGTCTTGCCCTTGTACAGCATACTTTTCCTGTTAGCAGTAGAGTCATGCCAGTCATCAATCTAACTCCTTTCAGGGGAAAATTTTTGAATTGAAATAACATGACTTCCAGTCTCTGCTTTCATCTTATCTAACTCCATTGTCAAAATTAAGGAAGCACAGACAGATGGATGATAGATAGAATTTACAGGTCTACATCATGGGCTGCCATACTCTTTTGATCATCGACCCCCTACAACTTTTTGAAACCTCACATCGACCCCCACCAAAAAGTTTGTGTTACAAGCAAAAAAAAGCTCTTATTATTTTAATATATATCTTTTAGTTTTACATTTTTTACATTTATTGTACATAAGTTAATAATAATTTTTGTAACTGACAATTAATGAGACGGATAAGCTTGATAATCCTTAGCAAGATTAGCAATATTCAGTTCAAAATGTGTAAGTTTTAGTCTTTTCATCCATCTCCCCAATAATGTTATATCAACCACTTTGGCAACCCCTGGTCTACAGTTTTTTCCAATAATGAATATACAGTATTTATGTATTTACCAATTTACAATTTTTTACAATATATATTATTAATAATTCTTAGGAGAATAATTAATCTTAGTAATTATTTTAATGAAAAAATAGTTTTAAAAATTATTTTTACCTAACCGGATCAAAATCACAAGATATAATAGAAATAAATATAACTAACAGGTGCATTGCTTGGGCAAAAAATAACAGCAAAGATTAAGATTATTAGATTATTTTGTACTTCTAACCCTTCTATTATATTATGTTGTAGTATTTGATTCAGAGACGGACTAAGGCCAAAGCGGGCCCTAGGCAACATTGTAATTCTGGGCCTATTTTTAAAATTAAAAAATTAAAAACCTAATTTTTGGGGCCCCAAAAATTACGGGCCGTAGGCACGTGCCTAGGTTGCCTAGGCCTTAGTCCGCCCCTGATTTGATTTATAATTACAAAGGTTATCTTACATAAGAGTTTATCACACCGAGTGCCCAATCAAACACATTTTAAAATTTTTTTTAAATTGTGTGTAGTAGAGGAATTAGGAATTTTAAAATTTGTTAGATTAGTCACTTGGTATGACAAACCCTTATGTAAAATAGCTTTTCTTATTACATAAATCAAGTACTATAATATGTCAAACATTAAAATGAAAACCATATAAAGAGTTTGGTTATTTTAATGTATCATCATTACATTTATCGTGATACTTGGATGGTACAAAATTGGTCAAGTAGACACCAATTGAAAATATGATATTTTAAATTTTTTAAGATGTCATATTTTTTCTTAATGTTAAACTCCAAGAAATTGTGCCATTAACAGCCGAATATCAACAGTAATTTGCCAACCAATCAAATTTTGCAAAAAACAGATCAAATATTTAAACTCAGCATTCTCAAAAACCACTTAAAACATATTTTTTCAGGTTGTAACCTCATATTATGTAATTTTCCTATTCGAATGCCACCATGCCACTTCATCCAATAGGAGGAAGGGAATGTTTCAGAAGCGGTTTGAAGTAATTCAATCAAAAGTAGTCATTGACCTCCTCCCAGAAGAGAGGATGGTCAATGACTAATAATTAATACTGATCTATGTTAAAATTTGAAAAGTGATCCATATTAGACAGGTTATAATGGTCCCACTTGTGATTGAAGTTGCTAACCTTAACGTCCAAAAGACTTCATATAAAACTTATTTAAATAAAAAAAAAAACCTTGTAAAAATGAGAGAATAATTGCTTTTATGTGATGACCAGCAGATGAGCTCAGCATTGCCTGGGCAAAAAACAACAAAGATTAAGATTATTAGATTATTTTGTGCTTCTAATCCTTCTATTCTAGTAGCCTGGGATGTCCCCTAGTGGGCGTTCTAGCAGAAGCAGTGTCATTCTGTGGTATAAATAATAAATTTCTATTATAAATAAAAATAATAATATACTGAATTTCTCATGGCGTACCCTACTAAAATGTAGTGAAAAATGCAAAAAATCACATCAAATAATAATATCCTGAATTTATTGTTAATTTAAATAATTAGCTAGGGGTGCCCTAGTGGCCATTTTTGATATACAGTGACAGAAAAAAAGAATCCATTTTTTTCAGCTTTATAAAGTAGATAAAGTGTATATTTTTGCAACAGATTGTATAAACTACATGGGAAGTTTCAGGTCAGTCCATAAGTTCATGAGTATTTTATGACCTTGAGAAAAATCTTGTTTTGCTGTTAAAAATGCCAGTCTAATGTGATACTTTTTACACTGAAGTGTTAAATTGGATCTCATTCATATAATACTGTTCAGAATTGGGAACATTTCAGTTGTTTATTTTCATTAAAATGGAAGTAACAGATGAATATAAGAGACATGTTTTATACTTTTTATTTTTAAGTGATGAGAATGCTACAAATGCAGCCAAAAAATTAAATACTGTTCATAATCAAACTGTAATTAGTGTAAGGNACAATTAATGAGACGGATAAGCTTGATAATCCTTAGCAAGATTAGCAATATTCAGTTCAAAATGTGTAAGTTTTAGTCTTTTCATCCATCTCCCCAATAATGTTATATCAACCACTTTGGCAACCCCTGGTCTACAGTTTTTTCCAATAATGAATATACAGTATTTATGTATTTACCAATTTACAATTTTTTACAATATATATTATTAATAATTCTTAGGAGAATAATTAATCTTAGTAATTATTTTAATGAAAAAATAGTTTTAAAAATTATTTTTACCTAACCGGATCAAAATCACAAGATATAATGGAAATAAATATAACTAACAGGTGCATTGCTTGGGCAAAAAATAACAGCAAAGATTAAGATTATTAGATTATTTTGTACTTCTAACCCTTCTATTATATTATGTTGTAGTATTTGATTCAGAGACGGACTAAGGCTAAAGCGGGCCCTAGGCAACATTGTAATTCTGGGCCTATTTTTAAAATTAAAAAATTAAAAACCTAATTTTTGGGGCCCCAAAAATTACGGGCCGTAGGCACGTGCCTAGGTTGCCTAGGCCTTAGTCCGCCCCTGATTTGATTTATAATTACAAAGGTTATCTTACATAAGAGTTTATCACACCGAGTGCCCAATCAAACACATTTTAAAATTTTTTTTAAATTGTGTGTAGTAGAGGAATTAGGAATTTTAAAATTTGTTAGATTAGTCACTTGGTATGACAAACCCTTATGTAAAATAGCTTTTCTTATTACATAAATCAAGTACTATAATATGTCAAACATTAAAATGAAAACCATATAAAGAGTTTGGTTATTTTAATGTATCATCATTACATTTATCGTGATACTTGGATGGTACAAAATTGGTCAAGTAGACACCAATTGAAAATATGATATTTTAAATTTTTTAAGATGTCATATTTTTTCTTAATGTTAAACTCCAAGAAATTGTGCCATTAACAGCCGAATATCAACAGTAATTTGCCAACCAATCAAATTTTGCAAAAAACAGATCAAATATTTAAACTCAGCATTCTCAAAAACCACTTAAAACATATTTTTTCAGGTTGTAACCTCATATTATGTAATTTTCCTATTCGAATGCCACCATGCCACTTCATCCAATAGGAGGAAGGGAATGTTTCAGAAGCGGTTTGAAGTAATTCAATCAAAAGTAGTCATTGACCTCCTCCCAGAAGAGAGGATGGTCAATGACTAATAATTAATACTGATCTATGTTAAAATTTGAAAAGTGATCCATATTAGACAGGTTATAATGGTCCCACTTGTGATTGAAGTTGCTAACCTTAACGTCCAAAAGACTTCATATAAAACTTATTTAAATAAAAAAAAAAACCTTGTAAAAATGAGAGAATAATTGCTTTTATGTGATGACCAGCAGATGAGCTCAGCATTGCCTGGGCAAAAAACAACAAAGATTAAGATTATTAGATTATTTTGTGCTTCTAATCCTTCTATTCTAGTAGCCTGGGATGTCCCCTAGTGGGCGTTCTAGCAGAAGCAGTGTCATTCTGTGGTATAAATAATAAATTCCTATTATAAATAAAAATAATAATATACTGAATTTCTCATGGCGTACCCTACTAAAATGTAGTGAAAAATGCAAAAAATCACATCAAATAATAATATCCTGAATTTATTGTTAATTTAAATAATTAGCTAGGGGTGCCCTAGTGGCCATTTTTGATATACAGTGACAGAAAAAAAGAATCCATTTTTTCAGCTTTATAAAGTAGATAAAGTGTATATTTTTGCAACAGATTGTATAAACTACATGGGAAGTTTCAGGTCAGTCCATAAGTTCATGAGTATTTTATGACCTTGAGAAAAATCTTGTTTTGCTGTTAAAAATGCCAGTCTAATGTGATACTTTTTACACTGAAGTGTTAAATTGGATCTCATTCATATAATACTGTTCAGAATTGGGAACATTTCAGTTGTTTATTTTCATTAAAATGGAAGTAACAGATGAATATAAGAGACATGTTTTATACTTTTTATTTTTAAGTGATGAGAATGCTACAAATGCAGCCAAAAAATTAAATACTGTTCATAATCAAACTGTAATTAGTGTAAGGACTGCGCAGAAGTGGTTTGAAAGATTTAGAAATAATGATTTTAGTGTGGAGGATAAGGCTCGTACTGGAAGACCCGTTGACTTTGATGATGATGCTCTCTCTGCACTAGTTGAAGCAGAACCATCTTTAACAGTTGATGAAATTGCGGAACGTTTAAATTCATCCCATGGAACTGTTCATAGACATCTACAACAAATCGGAAAAGTTTCAAAGCTAGGAAAATGGATACCACATGAACTGTCAATAGCTAACCGACAACAACATGTAAACATTTGCACGTCTCTTTTATCCCGCATTACTTTGGAACCTTTTCTTGATCGGCTGGTTACTGGAGACAAAAAATGGATCCTCTATAATAATGTGACGAGAAAAAGACAATGGACAGATCGCGACAAGCAGCCAAAACCGGCTGCAAAAGGTGGGTTGCATCCAAAAAAAATTCTTTTGTCTGTTTGGTGGGATATGTCAAGTGTAATTCACTTTGAGCTGTTAGAACCTAATCAAACAATTACAGCTCAAATGTATTGTGATCAATTAGAGCGTTTAAATGAAAAAATGAAAAAAAATTGACCGTCATTAGTGAACAGAAAGCAGGTTCTCTTGCAACATGACAATGCCAGACCACATGCTGCAAAAATAACTGTAGAGAAACTCAAAAGCTTCAACAGGGAAATTTTACCTCATCCACCATATTTGCCAGATATTGCTCCCAGTGATTATCATCTTTTTTGGAGTTTGCAGAATTTTTTAAAAGGGAAAACTTTTGAGGATGAGAACAATGTAAAAAAGGCTATTTCTGAATATTTTGATTCAAAACCAAAATCATTTTACGAAGATAGGATTAAAAAGCTACCATCAAGATGGCAAGAAATTGTACAAAATAATGGTGAATACATTATAGTAAGAAACAAAACACCTTTTTTGCCGAGAAATAAATATAATTTGAAAAAACAAACGTTTTCAGCCTAGTTAATAGGCCATCTTCAGGTCAAAAAAATGGAACGCAAATGTTCCATAAATAGAACATAAAAATCATTTAAATCAAAAATTTTACAAGAGAAAAATAACGGAAGAATAAATAAATAAATAAATTAATTAATTAATTAAAACAAAAATAACATAAATCTTCAATGGATTAATTCTGGTCGAAGTTTCTAGTATATTTCTTAACCAAATACATTATAGATTGAAATAAGATTTAATTAAAATTTTTTGTTGCTTTTTTTGTAGATAAAAATACGCACAAACTTATGGACTGGCCTGATATGTACGTGTAATTATCATGTTTATAGAAAAATTATTGGACTGCAATTTGAAAAAACTGTAGAACTATAATTTCCACTATCCTTCCTCTGATTGTCTGTCCTTCCTTAATTGTGAGAAAGGAGTTAGATAGATGAGAATTGAGACCAAATATGGAAAGCTTAGGGCAGGAAGGCCAGATTGACTATATATGAACTTCCAGTTTGGAACAGAAGTCACATTACTTCAATTCAAAAGTTTCCCCCAAACAGTTAGCTAGATAACCAACAGGATGGTTTATTTGGTTATGGCAATGTGACACTTGAGCAATCTGCTGAGGGAAATGCATCCTGGGAAGACTTTTATGTAAAGCTGGCCCCTATTTAGGTGTTACTAACATGAAGAAAACTGTATGCAGCCAGCCCATTGGCCATGTGCAAACCCACGATAAACTAACTACCGGTGTTCGTGGTTTTATCCATTTGACAGTTTGGAGGGCACTTATTAAGGAAGTATCATTCAGAAATGAAAAAGTTCAAGTGGCAAGTCCTATATGCTTCCTGTCACAGTAATTAAGTGAATGTAATGTATATACTTTTTAAAATTATATCCTTTTTTTGTAAGAATTATATTTAGTTTATTATTTTGTTAAATTTTTGGCCAATAGATGGTGCTACGTGTAAATCAGAAAATTGAATGTCGATAGAAAGGAATTGATTTACAGAAATTCAATAAATATTTTGGGGTGGGATGTATGACATTATCTAAGAAGTATGTAAATGTAACTGCTGAGTTTTGTAGCACTTGGTCAAACAACTAGGAGTGTATAGCAAACAAACATCCTCATTTATATATATAGACTAGCTGTTACCTGCGACTTCACACGCACGGATTTTGCAAGCAAACCACATTTATATTCAATATTTCAACAACCATAGTAATTGTTATATAACACCTATGCTGAGAATGATGAGAATTGCTGAGAATCAAACTGTTTTCATTTTGATCAATTTTCTGGAATGTTTACAATCATTCTGTAATCCAGTGTTCCGCAACCTTTTTCTACTCACGGCACACCTATGACTTCCACATGACTCAACACGGCACACCAAAATGTTATTCCCCTCAAAAACGTATGATATGATACTATTAATGGAATTTTGTAATGCCATAAACCTTTTATTATTATTATTATTATGTTGAGTTTTGTGAGTTACACTCGGTTGACACCGATGGCTGTGTACCAGAGTCAAGACGTAGTAAATTCAAAACAAGATAAAAATTAAGTGTGTGTCTGTATTCAGGAATTTCCTAACAATATGATATGTATTCAATATAGTGGCCTTCTGTAGTATGATGTATGTATTTCTATTCAATTGTAATGTTCCCAGGCTTTCGTGTAGTGTGTGTGGTGTCACACCTGTACAGGAGAGAACGACAGATATTGTACAATAAGCATCCTATCCATCCTCCACAGATGTCTTATTTCCTGGGCGAGTTCTGTGTACTTGCTAATTTTTTCAGTGCATGTATTTTGTACATTGTGAGTGTTTGGAACAGATATGTCTATAATGTATGTGATTTTATTGTGTTTGTCAATGAGTGTGATGTCTGGTCTGTTGTGGTAAATTGTTTTATCTGTGATTATGGCTCTGTCATAGTACATTTTGTGCGTGT